>NC_056743.1:627813518-627866018 GCF_019279795.1 Protopterus annectens | reverse complement strand
ATTTAATGTTACAGAAGATAAAGTAACATCTATTGAAACAAATTATGCAAACCTAAGTAAAAGCTCAAATAAATTGTTTTTGAGACTGTAGGAGTGCCTACAAGAGATGTGGGCCTTGAGATAGTGTCACACCATAATATGTGCATGTGATCAAACATATAGGAAAAGCTCATTTTCAACAAACAATCTTGTGTTGTGCACACTTATTTGTGCATGTATACAAGTTGAGCCAAAAAGAGCAAATTATCTTCCAAAATAAACAGGGTATTTGTCAAATATGCCAAAACAAAGTGGATATTTACATTTTTTTGCAGAATTATTGTTTTCAAACAGATGATAATGAGAGATGCATTAATCTCTGCATTTCTGAAGCAATGGACCCAATGCTTCTAAATAGTTTTGGTCATGTCAAAGAAAATATTTAATGGAAGATCTTGCAGTTTTTCAAGATGAAAGCTGTCTTCTCAAGTCTAGCCTCTGGTCATTCTCACAGTATGTTTTGATTAATTACATATATGTCTGTAACTTTTTAGCACTTCCCCACATCTGGATTAGTGCCTATCCCACCAGCACCATGTTTACCGATTTATTCCCCCTTTGGAGTAACATCTGATTCATTCTCTCCTTATTTTAAGCAAAATCCTAATGGCCCATTTGTTCTGCTTTGTAGGCAACAGTTTGGTACAGGGTAAGCAGACCATCATTCACAAGGGCCCTAGCCCTTCGATTTCATGGTCAGGAAACGCTGACATTTTTGTTACTAGTTGAAGTGCTCTAATGAATGATTGGCTTAATAAGGAAGAAATATTGGAGAATAAGACCTCTTTGTATCTTAAGGATGTATCTTTAATAAGTATCTGGGAAATGAAAACAGATGTCCTTACTGTAACTAATACTTGATGATCAAAAGACGTTCATTGCCAGAGAAAAAGCCTAGCTTTTATTGGCTGTGTCAACCAGTAGTGGAGTTCCATTTATTTAATATTGAACAGAAAATGCCTTGTTTCCTAAATGTGACTACACTACATTTTCTGGTTTAAGACTATGGTCAGAGTACCATCTGTTGACTCTACCTAGCCTTTCATGAAGAATATAAGAGTCTGTATAGGAGTCAGTAATGGCACCCAGTTTGCAGTCATCCTCAAACTTGGTGAGCCAGAAACATTAGACAACCGGCTTCATCAGAGAAATATATGTTAAGGAGAAGGGGACCCAGCATGGAGTCTCGACTAGTGACTAGTGTTTTAGATGAGAAGTATCACCAAATCTGAGTCTCCAGACAACTAAATAACACACACTAAACCTGTGAAATTTGGAAGTGAAAAATAGCTTTATTCTTCACTAACACTTCTGCTAGTGCTTCCACAGAGAGTAAAATCAAACTAACAACAACAAAACTTTAAATACGGGTCTATATTTTATCTTTGAACGCTTAAAAAAGCGAACACTGATTGATCAAACTTATTTTCGCGAAACTGCAAAATATCGAAGCAGCAGAAACTTAAATGTTTTCCTAGGGAAAGAATTCTGTTGTCCATTTCTGTTGCTTCGGTATTTTCAGTGTTATGGTAGAAAGTTACCTGTCGGACTCAGGTAAGTGTGCAATGTGTGGATGTGAGTGTTAGGGTGATTTAGGTGAGTTAGGATTAGGGCTCAGGTTAGGTATGTGTGCAATTGAGTGGACATGAGGGTTAGGGCGGATTTAAGTGAGTTAGGGTTAGGGAGCGGGTGAGGTAAGTGTGCGATAGTGACGGACCTTAGGGTTAGGGTTTGGGTTAAGGTAAGTGGGTAGTTAGTGGTGTGTGCATAGTTTAGTGTAGGGTTAGGTATCAGATTTTAGATGTATGTGTGTGGATTTCTGTTTGTTTGGTGTGCTTGTGTTGTGTGTATGTGTTTTGGATCAGCGATTTTTTTCCCAGGGAAAAAAATCGCTGATCTGACAGTTCGAGATAGTAAGCTTTTGCTTAAATTAGGTTGATCAATCAGCGTTCGCTTTTTTAAGCGTTCAATGATATAATATAGACCCTTTAAATACGCACCACCTTCTCACTTTAGTTAGCATATTAACATTTTAAAAGGACATTTCCAAGCATATTGTTGATACCATCAGTGCACTTAAGTAAACTCTGTGTTATTATCAGGAATCGTATAGAATACCATAGCACGACTGAGAAAAATGATGTAAACAGAATGTTCTCTGTCAGCATAAGTCAGTCTCCAAAATGTCAATTAAATTAAGCCAGCAAGACCTACCCTTCAGGTAGCCATACTGAATAGAATTAAATATTTGTAAATTACAAGTTTTGCTGTTAACAAGATTGACTATGATCTGTTCCATGACTTACATAGTACTAGTGAGGGAAATAAGATGATAATGTTTAGGGACAGTTTTATCTCTAGTCCTTCAAAGAGGCACCACAGCCGCTATTCTCCAGACTGCAAATACAAGCCCTGTGGAGCGGCTGAGATTAATAACAAAGTAGCCTGGTATATTGTCCAGCCTCATGTAGGTGATATTTTTAGTTTTGGCTTGACTTGCAGGATGTCGTCCATAATAATAATGGAAGGAGGAGTGTTAAAAGATTTGAGAGAGGAGACATTGGGGTGTAAAAGAGGGTAAACATTTGAGCTAAATTTGTCAACCAAGGCATTTGCTATGGCTTCAGTATCAGAATAGGTAGTTGTGTACACTTCAGGTTCAGTGCATTACTGGGCATCACTTCTAATATTACTGACATAGCTGAAAATGAGTTGGCTACTTTCAAGTCATATTCAGCATTACTCTTCTTAATGAAACTTTTAAGATCCCTGTAGTCCTGCTTATTCTCATTTCTGACTGACAGAAGACATTTTATATCAAACGTCATTTTCTCCTGTTATAAAGCTTACTTATCTGAAAGTTAAACCCTTGGCGTTTACTCATGGATTTCCACAATACTTAAGATTTATTGGTACATATTTATCTGTACTTCTGTTGAGATGGCTCTAAAAACCATGGTATGGTTTTATAGAATAGGTAGATATACAGTTAGCTCTGGAGTTTTTCCCTGTGTGTGGGTGAATCTGTGGACAATATGCTATAAATTTTGTGTGATAATATGACAGTCTGGTGGTCAAATTTTCTTGAGTGTGTAGGCAGAACCATAACTTACTCATCTAGCATCCAGTGCAGTTCTTCAGTATGGTACCCCACAACCCTAACCTGACAAGCAAAAAAAAAAGGTCCAAAGGTATGTTACCTAATATGTGCTCTTAACACTAAGTTGGAAAGGAAAAAAAAAAGCTCCATTCTCCAATCTCTAAATAATGACATTTCAGTTTCAGACTTCATATCCTTCAGAAAACGCATGCTAATGGAAAACTAAAACAAAAATGTTATTCAGAATCTCTCCCTGATTTTGGACATTTGTACACCCATTATTTTTGACTTTGTCCGGAGTGCTAAGAGTTTGAGCAGTATGGTGCCCCTCAACTCTAAGCTGAATAGCAAAACTGTTCCATTCCCCTGTCTGATCTAACATTTTTTTATTTTGTTTTATTTGTCATTTGTTTACCAGGAAAGTCCAACTGGGCAAAAAACTCATTTTCAGTGGAGGCCTGTGGAGAAAAGCTCCCCAGACAAAAGACAGAAATTACATAGATATAAAGCCAAATGAAACATATGCTACATAGATACAAATAATTCAAAGCAACATACATGGATACATATCATTGTTCCTTACCTACTAAAATTTTAACAGAGAAGTTAGTGTCAGTATCATATGTCATGGGGAATTATTAGATTAACAAGAAAGGTTTGCATGCAGTTGTGGAATAGTAATTGTTGGTAACTCAGTTGGAGATATCAGAGTAGCAGTAGGAAAGGTTAGATGGAAAAGCTGTCAACAGTAGTAGGATAGGACAGTAAGGTAGGGCAGTATGACAGAGGTAGTATGAGCTAGCCAGGGCAGGGGCATGGGCCGAACCAGTTATTGGATAAATGGCTTTTGAGTATTTTTGTAAAGTTGGCAAAGTTAGTTGTAGATCTAATAGTTTGAGGGAGTGTGTTCCAGCTTTTGGCTATATGATTTGAGTAAAGAGAGTCACCTGCACTATTATTGGCTTTGGATATTTGTAATAGTGATTTATTAGAGGAAAGTAAGACACAATTATTGGAATAAGGTTGTAGTAAGTTTTGGAGGGCAGGGTTTTTTTCTGGTTGGTGTAGTAGTCTGCGAGCTATTGTGAGCTGGGTATAAGAGATGAGGTAATTCTGACCAGGTGAGTCACTTCAGAGCTAAGCAATGGTGAGATCTACATGTAGAATCTATGGCAAATTTTGCTATTTCATTGTAGCAAGCTTCTAGTTTTCCTAAATCAGTCTTCTTTAAATTGGTGAGTATGGGTCCGGCATAAAGGAGTGTAGAGACTAGGTGGGTTCTAGCGATAGCAACTTTTGTGTTATTGGTTAGAAATTGTTTGCTTCTATATAGGGTGCCTAGTTTTCTATGTACCTTTATTTATTGTTTGCGATATATGAATGTCAAATTTCATGTTATTAAAAATTACAGCACCTAGGAGTTTTGTTTGGGATACTGAAGAAATAATGGTATTACCTGTATAAGTGATAATGAAAGCAGGGGGGGGGGTCTGTGTCTCTTGTGGGTTGAAAGAGCATAAGTTCAGTTGTGTTTGGGATGAGAATGAGCTGTGAATTAAAAAGCTATGATCCCACTGCAGAGAAGGGCTGTTGTTTTATATCTTGAAGCTGTTGTAGGGAAGGAGCAGGGCATATAAGAGTAGATTCATCTGCATACTGGACAAGGGAGGAAAGGTGAGTAGCAGTGTGAAGATTATTAGCAAGGTCCATTCCCCAGTCTCTAAAGAATGAAAGACACTTCAGTTACATACTTTATATCCTTCAGAAAATGTATGCTAATGTCAAATCTTGTTATTCTAAATCAGTCCCAATTTCATGATTTAGGACTGTGACCCCATTATACTCGGCTTTGTCCAAAACACTAAGAGACTATGAAACCAAAAAAAAGTCTCATGCCTTTAAACTGTGACAAACTGCTTGCCACAAATAGAAATGTACATTGTAGCAAGCAGTTTTCTACACTTTTATATTACCACCCACTAAGCCCCTTCAGCCCTAACAACAATTACAGTATAGGTATTCATTTCTGAATATTGGTGCTATAAAAAAGCCCCTTTGACAAGTGCTCATCATACCCCCTAACACATTGAAACCAGGCCAGCTGCTCCCTTCACCTAACCATAGCTATGCTTCTTCATGAATGTTATCTTTGCCTAGACAAAGACCAAACCAAGTATATTTGTCCCTCTAGTGGGGACAATTTGATCTAGGGAGCTGGTATTAATGACATCTAGGAAATGCTAGATACATTTCTTGCTAGTTTTGTAAGATTCACATTTGATGGATAGATAATTGAAGCTGTTTTGAATTAGCTGGATCAATGACTATGGAATCCAGCTTGAAAAGTTACCTACTATGGTAATCAAGTGACAATAAAGGGGATCCGTAGATAACAGAGATGTGGTAAGGTATCACATTTGACCAAAATGTCAAGCTCAAATTCGGAATTTTAAACTGTCTGGTGCAGGTTAGTACTTGAGTGGATAAAAACAGATACTTCCCTCATAGATTCTGTAAGAGTGATAGATACTATACCTGGCTCCCTGTTGAAATGTTGGGGCTTACAATGTCAAGTCCCAAAATGCTGAAAAACGTGATCAGAAATACAGGAGAAGAGTGAATACTGAACATTGCTTTTCTCCTTTAAACTTGTTTTTTTTTTGCAAGGGGCAAGCCTGTCACACCCCCTAAACCTATATATATATATATATATATATATATATATATATATATATATATATATATATATATATTTATATATATACATATAAATTCTGAGATTTAAAGCTCAGAGATTACCATAGATAATCTCAGACATAGTATATGTAAGCCTGTATTTATAAACATTCAGTTACCACATTCCGGTACTTGGCATCATACCTCTCAACTGTACACATTTTCGCAGAACGTCCAGCTTTTTTCTCATATTTTTGGTCTGTTTTCAGTTGGGTCCATTTGCGGGGGATAATTAGGAATTTTTGCTTAGGTTTTCTACAAGCTGAGTTAAGTTTGCCCTGGAGAAGGCCCAAAGATGATCTTATTTGGTCGTGGCGTGGTACCATTAAGCCTGACAGAGAAGATAAGTAATTTGTGGTGAGATTTGGGAATGAAGGGCTTGAAAAGAGTTTAAAAATGTTAATCCATGTGCCAGTCAAGAACAATATTTATTTTATTTATTTTTAGATGATTTACTCTCTGTTAACTAGATTAGTACTAGTTTAGTCTCACTTGGCCAATGTCCTCTTTTTGGAGGAGATCCATAGTGGTATTTGCACTGACTTGGCTAAATTTGGCAGGTGCAGTAGGAACTTTCCCTGCTCTTCTTTCCAATAAGTGCCATGTGAATTTTACATCTACCTAAGCTACCACCAACTCAGGGAGCTGGGATCTCAGTTTAACATCTCATCTGAAGGATGGTAGTTGATAAACGTCAGTTATTTTACTTTCTTTGTTAAGTAACCAGTTTTGCTTTCCAAAGACTAACAGCAAAAACGTATTGGTTTTATTCAAGACAAAATGGAGAAATTCACAATTTACTGGGGAATTCTAAGCTAAAAGTTTGGATACAGTATCCATTCTGGGGAATAGTCACTTTCTCAAGTGCCATCCATTTCTGTTTGTGGATGACATGAGCAGCTTGTAGCAAATACTATTCTGCTGTATATTCTTGGTACAAAGCCAGGTAATGCACTAGGTAAAGTTGAGAGGGTGGTCCAAGATTAGCCAAAGACAATTATAAGGGAACACATTATTAAGCACTTTAAAGTCCGAGTCAGGTATCTTTTAGTAGAGATTTGCTTCACCCTCCTGATAGAGACAAAGACACACTTATTCTTCAGGAAACTAATTTTATAGTTTGTTTTTCTTTGTTTTATTTTCAAAACAATCACATATGTAAGGAATGCTCTTCTGCATGGACCTGCTAATGATAAGGAAGAAAGAAGATTCCTTTATCATGACTTAATAATCAGCATAGAGAATTCTTAAGAGACTTCTAAACAATCCTTTTGGGGTGTACCCCTAGGAATTTTGTACATTTTATCTAACACCTGAAATTGAAAACCATGTGATTGGGGTTGTCCTTTACATGTTTCACCAGTGCATTATTCTGCTTAATATTTTTAATATCATATATATTTGTATACCTGTTCCCAGAGATAGCTCTCAGTATTACCTATGTAAAATTTCTGGCAATGTTTACAACAAGCAATATATACATTCCCTTGTGTCTCACAGTTAAAACCTCTTATAGTTTTCCATTCAGAGTTTTTAACAACTGGCAGATATAATGGACTTTGGCTGAATTTACCACATTTGAATGTTCTTTCTGATCTACCTCAAACACAAGGCTTAATACTGAAATTGGGTCTATATCTCTTCATTGAAGTGACGCTTCAATGAACGGCATTTTATCGGAAATGCCATTCATCAAATTCTGCTCATGGGGGGGGCTGCACCCCCACACCCCCTGCTAATTATATATACCAACTCCAAGATTGCACTACAGTGGAGAAGGGTCAAATTTCCCAATCCACACTGTACCGTAATCTTAGTATAAACAGTTTGACAAATGGCATGTTTGATGTAAGTGCACTGAAAATGTCATTCACTGAACTGATTTTTCATTAAACTGATAGGGATACACTGAAATTACCTTTCTCTAGAAGGACTTTCAAATTTATCCCTCTTCTATATACCATGGATGGCATAACACCTTTTAAACATGCTAAATTGCCACTATATTTAATTATGTTCCAATTTCTCTAAATCAATTTTAGTAAAGAACTAGAGACTAAGAGATATTTAGTCACCATTTTTCTACTCATGTCCTGGATGTCATTTATCTTAACTTCAGGACTTACTAATTTGCTACCTAAAAGGGGGCTGAAATGACCCCTTCCCCTTTTCCATCATTGTGATATATTGTTCAACATCAGCTAGGGTACCCTCTTCTTCTCAAGATTTTTTTTATTTTTCAAATACATTTGAATGAATTCTATAGTATTTATACATAACATCTTAAATAACTATGTACACTATTTACATTAGCCTGACACTATAACAGATCTTAATGTATACAGTTACTTTATAAGTATGTCCAATCCATTATCATTGTCTGATCAATTATTGTGTAGTGTCAATCAATGATAAGACTTTTCCCCAAGGGTTGTTGATAAGTGGCTTTGGATAAATTCTTAGTTCTTTAATTTTAATTTCTAATAATGCTGTGGTCTTCAGTAGGCCGCAGAAGTCTTCCAAAGTTGGCATTGTGTTTGTATTCCATCTTCTTGTTATACACTTCCTTGAAATCGCAAGTATAGTCCATACTAGATACATGTCTGACCTATTCAAATGAGGACCTTCGTTCACATTTAATAATACAAGAGCTTTAGTTAAATAAAATGATTCATTAAATAAAGCTTGTAGAAAGTTATTAATACCATTCCAAAATTGCTTAATTTTAACACAATCAAATAAAATGTGGTTCCAATCTGCATTGTGTACTTGCTCACATCTCCAACATATTCTTTTTATAAAAGAACTAATTTTACTGATTCTGTCTGGGGTTAAGAATGCTCTGTGCAAGCATTTCCAATTAAAAACTTTCCAGTATTGTGTAAAGGATGTATATTTTATCGATAATAAGATATTTGTTTTAATGTCTTCAGTTAACTGTATTGAGTGTCCTTTTGTTATAGATTTCCAATATGAGGTTTTGGGTGTTGTTTTATAGTTTATCAATGTTTTGTAAAATTTTGAAGTACTGTTTCCCATGTTAAAGTCATCATATGTGATTTCATATTTGTATTTCGTAAATTTAGGTATTTCTTTAAATCACAAAACAACAAGTGAAGTGGTAGGAAAAGGCTGGAAAATTAAGCTAAAAAAAGAAGTAACGTTCCAATAACTTCAAACAAAATGTTTAATAAGGTAAGCACTTTCGATGGTGAAAATATCCCACCTTCATCAGACCAAAAAAACATTACAAAGTACTCCTTATATAATCATACCATCCAACTAATTAATAATTCAATTACTAAAAAACAATCAGTTAATTATTCAGTTAAAAACCAAAATTATAAAAAATACCCTTACACAGTATAAATACAGTATTATAAACACCATAACAGTATTAAATTAATTATAGATCAACAAAGTATACAAATAATCACATAATAGATGCTGCTAAACATTCCAAATAAAATAGTAATACATGCTAGATAATCTCCTAAAATAGCACAAACAGGAAGAAAGAAAGATTCTCTGTACACTCAATATATATATATGTTATCAAACAAAATATCACAATTTTCATACAGTGTGTTTAAATTACATATCAGCTGCAACAAACTAGACTTAAACCCATATGTATTAATATGCAAAAGAAAACAATAGTACATAAAAATGAAACTAATTCAATATATTACTTATTAAAAAAAACTTATGTTTGTGTAGATAAATGTATATATAAATAACACTAATGATTTATCTAATCAATGCTTTCAGTTTTAGAACACTTTTGATAGAAACATAATCATTTAAACCAGGGAAAATGTATGCAGCAGTTCTAATTTGCCAATACAACTCATTCTGCTCAAGTAACAGTTGCCAGGGCCCCCCTCTTGGATCTAAAGGGATCTGATATAATACTAAAAATAAAAATTCATGGGTTGGAAATTGCAATACATGTCTCGTAAGAGCATTATTAACATCCCCTTTGCCAACAGCATAGCACAGCATAGCAATGCTCATAAACTATAACAATCATCCCTTCATCAACCTCAAAAATTTTGGACTGCTATTAATATGCTAACCTCCCCTGGCAAAGTCACTAGGCTCTACCCCTGACTGCCCATTACAAACTGCCAATGCCTTTAACACTTTCTTTACCTCGGCTGTACTTAAGCTAGCAAACCAACAAAGCCCTGATATCTCCAAACTACCATCCTCCACCCCTACCCCACCCACTTTCCACCTCAAATCAATACCTACCTCTTATATCTCATCCTTGCTACAGAAATTAAAACCGTCCACCCCCTCAGCTGACAAACTACCTGCTGAATACCTTCAACTAAGTGCAAAAGCCATTGCCTACCCCATCTCCATACTTATTAATAGGACCTTAAAAGAAGGTGTGGTTCCCTCTGTCTGGAAAATTTCACATATTATCCCTCTCTTTAAAGGGGGTGACTCTTTGGAATATTCCAACTTCCGCCCCATAGCATTGCTATCTCCTCTTGCAAAAATAATGGAGAAATGTATCCACAAGCAGGTACTAAATTACTTATTAGACCATAATCTCCTAGCTAACTGTCAACATGGTTTTCAGCCTTTCCATAGTACCACCACAGCCTTACTATCCTTCATCGACTCAATCAACACTAACCGCAACAAAAATCTTCTTTCTTCAGCATTCTTTGTTGACCTGTCCAAAGCATTTGACATGGTCAATCATCATCTGCTCCTCCATTGCTTAAAAGCTCTCTCTCTTGATAATCCTGCAATAAACTGGTTCACATCCTACCTGGACAACCGAAAACAGGCTGTTCTCTGGCATAACCATCTCTCAGAACTCCTCCCCACCTCTATAGGGGTTCCCCAGGGGTCTATCCTAGGTCCTCTACTGTTTTCCATATTTATTAATGACCTTCATCTAGCCACTCCTCTGTCAACTTGCATTCAATACGCAGATGACACCACCGTCATTTGCTCTGCCCCAACACAATCTGAACTTAACTCACTCACACAAAAAACCTTCACAACCATTAAGCACTGGTTCTCTAACCATTGTCTCCTTCTCAACCCTAAGAAAACCAAACTCCTACTTTTTACACCTACTCATATGTCTCCCTCCTTTAGCTTCGTACTTACATCCAATAACAGTACCCTTATCTCTCCTGACCATACAACCAAACTCTTAGGTATTACAATCGACAATTAACTAAAATTTGACAACCACATAAACGCTACAATTAAATCTACCAATAGAAAACTAGGTTCTCTGTACAGAATCAAATCTTTCCTAACTCCTGAAGCCAGAACTACTATAGCTAGAACCCACTTAATCTCTACCCTATTATATGCCTCCCCATCTATACTAAGCTCCCTAAGTACAATCTTAACAAACTATCTACAGCCTATAACAGTATTGCCAGATTTGCCACAAACTCTCCATATAGGACTCATCACTGTCAAAACCTAAAAAAACTAGGCTGGCTAGAGCTACCTCACCTAATATCATTCAACCAACTCACTATTGCCCACAAAGCCCTTTACCACCCTGACAATACTCCAATGCTCTCCACCCTCATTATGCCATATAACAATCTGAGGAATTTACGCTCATCCAACAAAATTCTGATCCATACTTCTTTATCTAATAACTTAGCAGGTAATTCCTTATTCTCCAACTCAGTGGGTAAAATATGGAACCAACTACCAAATGACCTTACTTGCCTTACATCTCTCCCACTATTCAAAACCAACCTAAAACTCTTCCTTTCCAACCACTGGCTATGCTCTTGCCATAACCCTGACTAACCTTTTCTTTTCTTTTTTCCCATATTATCTGCTTTCTCCACCACCCATCCTTCTTCTTACTTCCTTCTCTTGCAATTTAAATATCTCCTCTCCAAGCTGAGTGCCATTTCCCTTCATAACAATAAGTTATGCTTCAACTATTCTTGCAATACAATTGTGTATGTAAATGTTTTCCTTATCTTCTGCCCAAGCTAACAAAGTATTTTAAATCACACACTCAATGTAGCAGGCTGAAATTGAATGTTATTCTATCATATCGTTGTATCTGACTTGATTTTTTTTAAAGTATTTGTAAAGTATTTTTGAAAGTATTATTTTAGTAGTGTAACGGAGCTTTTCTCCTCGGGCCTCCACTGAAAATGGACATGTATCCAGCTGGACTAGCCCAGTTAACAAATGTAAAATAAATAAATAAATAAATAAATACTCTCTGCTTCAATTTCCACTCAGTCTTCCCTATGTAACATGAGGGGCAAGATCTACAACTTGCAACATAAACCACTGCTTTCAAATCACAATTAAAAGAGCCATTGATTCTGTACATCTTATTATTGATATTGGCAGTGGTGCTCACCTCAATAAACTTACATTGTGTACAATGCCCACACTTATGCATACCTAAATGTGCCCGTTGGGGATGACCATGACTCCCATTCTTATGATTCTCTAGTAGATTTTTGAGATTCAATCCTCTCCTAAATGTAAAATGAGGTCGGACCCCCAATTTAGTACAAATAGAAGGTTCTTCCAAAATGACTGCCCAATTTTTAATAAAAATCTCCTTTACCCTTTTAGTACCAGAAGAAAAAGTGGACAGGAAACTAAGATGTAATGGTTTATGTTCATTAACTGTTATATCATTCTGTAGACTAACCTGGCTAAGGTTAAGAACATTACCATCAGCTTGAGACCTTCTTCAAATGAAGAATTGTTAATTAGTCTACTTAAATGTTGTGAATATGACAGAATACTCTGTAAAGTTAACCAGTCCTGTTGTGGAATTTTGTATGTTGTTTTTATTTCTTGCATATCCAAAACTTTTAGTTTTTTGATACATTGGAGCCAACATACAAATCCTTTCTGTTCCCAGGAATTAATAATTTCTCTATATATTTTATGTGGAAAGTTCTTTGTGACTATAAATGGTGTTAAAAGCTCAAACCAAATTTATAAATCTATATTTGCATTAATAATTTTCCTAAATGAGTCAGTGTAATAATTAATCATGCAAGTTTTAGTGGGTTTAGTTATGTTATATTGCATACTAATACATAATTGGGAAGGATGCACAAGCCAGTGCATTTCTTTGTGCCAGTCCCAAGCCTGGATAAATGGGGAGGGTTGCATCAGGAAGGGCATCCAGCATAAAACCTCTGCCAAATGACTTATGCAGACAACATTTCATATTTCCATACCGGATCAGTCGAGGCCCGGGTTAACAATGACCGCCACCAGTACTGTTAGCTAACAGGGTGCTGGCAGAAATTGGGCTACTGTTGGCCAAAGGAGAAGAGGAGGGGGAAGGCATGCCTGAAGGTAGGAAGAGAGGAGGAAGGTTAGGAGTGTAGTAGTGAGGGTAGGAACTTTGAATGTTGGCAGTATAGGGAGAGAGCTAGCTGATATGATGGAGAGAAGGAAGGTTGATATATTGTGTGTGCAAGAAACCAGATGGAAGGGAAGTAAGGCCAGGTGTATAGGAGGCAGGTTCAAATTATTCCATCATGGTGTGGATGGCAGGAGGAATGGGGTAGGGGTTATCCTAAAGGAACAGTATGCCAAGAATGTTTTGGAGATGAAGAGAGTGTCTGATAGAGTGATGTTTATGAAGCTTGAAATTGATGGTGTAATGATGAATGTTGTTAGTGCATATGCTCCACAAGTTGGGTGTGCGATGGATGAGAAAGAAAAATTTTGGAGTGAGTTGGATGAAGTGGTGGTGAGTGTACCCAAGGGTGAGAGACTATTGATTGGAGTGGACTTCAATGGGCATGTTGGTGAAGTGAAGTGAATGGAGGAGATGAGGAAGTGATGGGTAGGTATGGTGTTACGGAGAGGAATGCAGAAGGTCAGATGATTGTGGATTTTGCTAAAAGGATGGACATGGCTGTGCTGAATACATATTTTAAGAAGAGGGAGGAGCATAGGGTGACGTACAGGAGTGGAGGAAGATGCACACAGGTGGATTATATCCTTTGTAGGAGGGCCAGTCTGAAGGAGATTGGAGACTATAAAGTGGTGACAGGGGAAAGTGTAGTTAAGCAGCATAGAATGGTGGTCTGTAGGATGATGTTGGTGATCAATAAGAGGAGGAGTGTGAATGCAGTGCCAAGGATTAAATGGTGGAAGTTAAAAAAGGGTGATTGTGAGGTGGAGTTCAGGGAAGAGTTAAGACAGGCACTGGGAGGCAGTGAAGAGTTACCAAATAGCTGGGTAACTACAGCAGAGCTAGTAAGGGAGACTGCTAGAAATGTGCTTGGTGTGACATCTGGTTAGAGGAAGGAGGACAAGGAGACCTGGTGGTGGAATGAGGAAGTACAGAGGAAGAGGCTGGCGAAGAAGAAGTGGGATTGTCAAAGAGATGAAGAAAGAAGATATGAGTATAAGGAGATGAGGCGCATGGCAAAGAGAGAGGTGGCAAAGGTTAAGGATAAGGCATATGGAGAGTTGTATGAGAGATTGGACACTAATGAAGGAGAAAAGGACCTGTACCAATTGGCTAGACAGAGGGACAGAGCTGGGAAAGATGTGCAGCAGGTAAGGGTGATAAAGGATAGTGCTCACAAGCGAGTAGAGTGTGTTGAGTAGATGGAAAGAGTACTTTGAGGGGCTGATGAATGAAGAGAATGAGAGAGAGAAGGTTGGATGATGTGGGGAAAGTGAATCAGGAAGTGAAACAGATTAGCAAGGAAGAAGTAAGGACAGCTATGAAGAGGATGAAGAATGGAAAGGCTGTTGGCCCAGATGACATACCAGTGGAAGCATGGAGGTGCTTAGGAGAAATGGCAGTGGAATTTTTAGCCAGATTGTTTAATGAAATTTTGGAAAGTCAGAGGATGCCTGAGGAGTGGAGAAAAAGTGTTTTGGTATCTATCTTTAAGAATAAGGGTGATGTGCAGAGCTGCAGTAAATACAGAGGGATAAAATTGATCATTCACAGCTTGAAGTTATGGGAAAGAGTAGTGGAAGCTAGGTTAAGAAGGGAGGTGATGATTAGTGATCAGCAGTATGGTTTCATGCCAGGAAAGAGCACTACAGATGCAATGTTTGCTCTGAGAGTGTTGTTGGAGAAATACAGAGAAGGTCAGAAGGAGTTTCATTGTGTCTTTGTGGACTTAGAGAAAGCATATGACAGGGTGCCTAGTGTGGTATTGTATGAGGAAGTCGGGAGTGGCAGAGAAGTATGTAAGAGTGGTACAGGATATGTACGAGGATAGTGTGACATTGGTGAGGACTGCGGTGGGAGTGACAGATACGTTTAAGGAGGAGGTGGGATTACATCAAGGATCAGCTCTGAGCCCTTTCTTATTTGCAGTGGTGATAGGTTGACAGATGAGATCAGACAGGAGGCCCCATGGACTATGATGTTTGCTGATGACATTGTGATTTGTAGTGAGAGTAGGGACCAGGTTGAGGAGACCCTGGAGAGGTGGAGATATGCTTTGGAGAGGAGAGGAATAAAGGTCAGCAGGGCTAAAACAGAATATATATGTGTAAATGAGAGAGAGGGTAGAGGAAAGGTGAGGATGCAGGGAGTAGAGTTGGTAAAGGTGGATGAGTTTAAGTACTTGGGATCAACAGTTCAGAGTAATGGTGAGGGTGGAAGAGAGGTGAAGAAGTGAGAACAGGCAGGGTGGAATGGGTGGAGAAGAGTGTCATGAGTGATTTGTGACAGACAGGTACCAGTAAGAGTAAAAGGGAAGGTTTACAAGAGAGTAGTGAGACCAGCTATGCTATATGGGTTGGAGACAGTGGCATTGACAAAAAGGCAGGAGTTAGAGCTGGATGTGGCAGAGTTAAAGATGTTAAGATTTGCACTGGGTGTGACTAGGATGGACAGGATTAGGAATCAGTATATTAGAGGGTCAGCTCAGGTTGGACAGTTTGGAGACAAAGCAAGAGAGGCGAGATTGTATTGATTTGGACATGTGCTGAGGAGGGATGCTGGGTATATTGGGAAAAGGATGCTAAGGATGGAGCTGCCAGGTAAGAGGAAAAGAGGAAGGCCTAAGATAAGGTTTATGGATGTGGTGAGAGAGGACATGCAGGTGGTTGGTGTGAAAGAGCAAGATGCAGAGGACAGAAAGAAATGGAAACAGATGATCAGCTGTGGTTACCCCTAACGGGAATTGCCGAAAGAAGATGATGAGGAGGAAATTTACCCCAGGGATCATCTCTGGGCCTCTGCTCGACAGGTGCACGGGAAAATAATTTTCTTGGGTGGCGAAAGCCAGGGTACCTTTTTGACTAGGCTTATATATGCCCTAGGGCCAATAGCCTAGTACCTACCTATAATATTTATTTATTATTTATTTATTTACATTTGTTGACCGCGAGAGTCTGACTGGACACAGGTTCGTTTTCAGCAGAGGCCTGGGGAGAAAATCTCCACATTAAGTATTATTTGCATTATACAGTTAAAAAAAATAGCATTTAAATATAGACATTAGTCCAGTTAAGGACGCAAGACAAGAAGAAAACAGATGTAAAACAGCTGTAGAGCATAGTACAATTTTAAAATATAGTGACATATACTAAACATGGTTAAAATGTAGTTGAGATTCATCAGTGAACAATTGATACAAACTGTTTTTGAGGTACATAACAGCCATTGGCAGTTGTTGCTACAAGAAGTTAGTATTGTGTGGTAGGTAGCTGGGAACATGAGTAGCCAAGCTTGCTAAGACTAGGTTGTTGATAGGGGGCCAAGAGAGGTAGTGGGTGGGGGGAGTGCATTGTATTAAAGGGGGGGTTGCAAGGGCATATCTGGCAAGTTTTGAAGTGTGATTTTAGTAAGAATTTAAAGTGGGTGCAAGAAGTTACAGAGGTAATTGAGGATAGGAGGGAGTTCCAGAGTTTTGCTATAGTGCAGAAGAATAATGCTTCTCCAGCAGAGTTAATGGCTCTTGTGACCTGTAGGAGGTTTTTGTCGCTGGATCTTAGTGGTCTCATGGTTATGTAGGGTTGGATTAAATTCTGGAGGGATGGGACTTTTAGTGGTTGGTTTATTAGTTTGTGGGCGAATGTGAGTTGGTACCACTGAAGGAGGTGGGGGAGCTCTAGCCAGCCCAGTTCTGCTAGTGAGAGACAGTGGTGAGTATGGTAGGAAGCCCCTGTGGCAAATTTGGCAATTTTGTTGTAGCAGGTTTCGAGCTTATTTAGATTGCATTGTCTAAGGTTAGTAAATATTGGAGAGGCATAGAGTAGGGTAGAGATAAGATGAGAATTTGCTACTGAAATTTTACCTGCTTTGGTAAGTAGTTGCTGATTTCTATATAATGCTCCTAGTTTTTTGTGCACTTTTTAATGGTCATGGAAATGTGAATGTCAAAGTTCAGTTTATTGTCTATTTCTACTCCTAGTAATTTGGTGTGTTCTGTAGGATGGATGGTAGTGGTGTCTTTTGCTGTGATGTTAAAGTGAGAGCTGTCTAGGGTAAGTTTGGTGGGTTGGAAGATTAGTAATTTTGTTTTGTTTGGGTTGAGTATTAGTTGGGCATCAGATAACCAAATTTCAATAGAAGAAAATGCTTCCTGTGTGACTTTTTGCAGTTCTAGTAGGGAGTGGGCTGTGCAGATGATGGTTGAGTCATCTGCGTACTGTATGAGTGTGCCATGTGTTGTGGCTGAGGCTAGATTATTGGTGAAAATAGAGAAGAGTAGGGGTCCCAGGATGGACCATTCTGGAACTCCTATGGAGACTGGTAGTTGGGGGGATAGGTTGTCCTGCCAAACAACTGCTTGTTGGCGGTCAGATAGGTAACTCTGAAACCAGTTGATGACTGGCTGAGAGAAGAATAGGTTATTGAGAAGAGAGATGAGTTGTTTGTGTGGGACCATGTCAAAAGCCTTAGAGAGGTCTAGGAAGGTAGCTGAGGAGAGATACCCTGCATTTTTATTTTGTAGGATAGTGTTAGAGAAAGAGAGTAAGGCGGTGGTGGTGCTATGGTTAGGTCGGAAACCATGTTGTGTGTTGGAGAGGAGGTTGTTAGCAAGGAGGTGATCTGAGACTTGAGAATGAATGCATCTCTCTAGTATTTTGGAGAGTGGCGAGAGAATAGCTATGAGGGGGGAATTGGTTAGATCTGTGGAGGGGCCTCCTTTGTGTAGGGGAATTATGTGTGAGACTTTCCATAGTGTAGGAACATAACTTTCTGACAGAGATCTGTTAATCAAGAGTGATACGGGGAAGGCTAGAGCATCAGCTGCAAGTTGAATGTATTCACCTGGGAGGTTGTCTGCTGCTAATCTGGTGGTTTTAAGTTTAGTTAGTAGTTGTTTTATTTTGGAGGTAGGAACAGGAGAGACAGAGAAGCTAGTTGGGAGATTGTTAGTTCTAGTTGATGGTGTGGGTTTATGAGGAGGGCTGTGTTGTCTAGCTAGTGATACTACGGTTTGTGTGAAGTGATTGTTGAAAGAGGTAGCAATATTTTCGGAGGAGTAAGTTAAGTTAGGAGTGGGTGTACTTACTTTACCTGGGTGGAGGATGGAGTTTATTGAGGACCAGAATTGTTTGGGGTTATGTTGGGAGGAGGTAAAGGCAGACTGGTAGTATTGGATTTTGTCCTGTTTTATAAGCTTTTTGGTTCTATTGCATAGTTCTAGGAATTTTTGCCTAGTAGAGGGGGTTTTGGTTTTGTGCCAGTTCTCCCATGCTTTATCCCTGTTTTTCATTTCAGACTTCGTGTTTTTTTGTAGCTATAGGGATTGTTGGGCTCTAGTTCGGAAACGTCTTATGGGGGTGTGGTAATTAAGGATGCTTAGGAATGTTTTATTAAAGTAGTCAACTGCATCATCTAGTTTGAGGTATTTTAGAGGCTGCCAATTACAGTCTTTTAGGGATGAGCTGAATGAGAGAGGGTTGAAGTTAGTTTTTTTTGCGTATTTGACAGTAGATGATGGGTTTTGCTTTATAAAGGTGTTTTCTTAGTAAGAAGGTTGGGGAGTGATCACTGAGGCTGTCAGATAAGCAGCCTGCTATATATGACTGGGGGCTCTTATTGACTAGTATCCAATCAAGAGTAGTGTGTTTGTTGGAGTTATTATCCTAGTAGGTGACTGGACTAGTTGGGTGAAGCCATGAAGATTTACATGATGGGTTGGGTGGTTGCTACAGCAGGATTGCCAGTCAGTGTTGAAGTCTCCTAGAATTAACGTTTCTTGGGGTAGGTGGTGGGTAGTCCAGCTGAGGAGGTTTTCAAGTGGAGGGATGTTGTGGCCAGGTGGGAAGTAGCAACCTATTATGTTTAAGGTTTTATTTTGGCTTATTTTAAGGTTGGCATATATTATTTCTTCCTTACCTATTTGGGGAGCTGCTAACTTTAAGATCTGGATGTCTAGATGCTGCTTAAATATTATATCTATACCACCTCCTTTTTTGTTTAGTTGGTCTACTCTTAGTATATTGTAACCAGCAGGGAAGATTTGCTCATTAGTAATGTGTGGTTTTAACCATGTTTCTGTAAGGATCACTACATCGGGGGAGTAGAAGTCTATGGTGGCATGGAATTCATGCACCTTGTTGCATATACTTCTAATATTTAGGCTTATCAGAAGGAGGTTGGTTGGCTTTCTATTGGCTGTGATTTGGGAGATGTGGTTTGTAGTCTAATTATGAGGGGAGGGGTCGGAGATAGAGGGACCAGGATTAGAATGGATGTCTCCACTGACTGCTAGGTTGGATATGGATGAGATTATTAGTTTTATCAATTTCTGTATATGTTTGCTTATAAGGGAAGTTTTTTAGTGTGTTCTGTATGCAATAGGTATAGTGGTAGGGTTATGTTAGGTTGAGGGGTTGTTTTTAGTTTAGGTACTGTGGTCTGTAGTCTATATATAGGGTGTATTGGGAAGGTTGTTGACCTGATGAGAGAGGAGTAGAGGTGGGATACAAGTGGTGGTGTGTGTGGTGGTACAGTGGTAGTGGTTGAGTGCAGGAATGGTGGAGGTTTGGTAAGATGTGATGTATGCAAGGAGTGTGCATGCAGTGACTATAGGTATGGTGTGCTTGTACATATTAGCTGAGTAGGAGGGATAGTAGAGAAGTTGTAGGAGGAAGTATAGGTGTGGTGATTTTATAGGTTGAAGGGTGGGAGGGGTTACTGTTTGTAATAAAGGTAGGACCACTGGAGGTGGGAGGGAATTGGGGGAAGGGAGGGGAGCATAGCGGGCAACAGATGAAGGAAGACTATCAGTAGGTTTATAGGTTATAATGAGAATGGCTGGCCCTGATTAGGCTGCAATTGTTCTTGTGGGGAGGGGGAGGATCAGAATAGACCAGTAAAGTGGTGGATAGCAATAGTATAATGAAAAGGGCTGGCCCTGATTTCACAGATATGCAAGTCTACAGAAACAATAAGAAAAGGCAGTAGTTACTCTGACTTGCTTGTTTTGCATACCTGTCTTATTGAAATAAAATAAGCCAATTTTACCAAGGGGTTATGTGGAAATTAGGAAGATAAGAATTTATAAGAGAAAAGGTTTAGTAGAAGCAGAGAAACAGCAGAGCATACAAATAGTACAGCATCTGAAGACAGATTGCAGTTAGAAGTACAGAATGGGGGGCAGCTAATGTTCTGAAACAATAAGAAAATCAGTAGGTACTTTGGACTTAGTTGTTTTGCATACCTTTCTTTTGAAATAAACACTTATAACCAGGCGTATGTGGGATTTAGAAAGACCACAACTTATAGGAGAAAGGGTTTAGTAATACAAGAAAAACAGCAGGGCTTTCAAATAGTTGAAACAGCTTGCAAAAGGAGACTGCTGTTAGAAAGTACAGTATGGGGAGGGGCAAACTAACGTCTGTGATGGAGTGCTTTACTTAAAAATAGAAATTAAACAAGGGCTAGCAATTAATTTTGTCTGGAGGATAAAACATACTTTTTGTATATTTTGAAAATAACACTCATTCCAAGGTTGCCTGGTTCTGTTAAAGAGCACTGCAGGCCAGTAGATCAAACTTGGCTTGGTGGGGATCCAGGGAAAGAAGAATTAAAAGGAGAAGCTGGGAAGAAAAGTAATCAATATTAATACAAAATACAGCAACTGTTAGAAAAACATATATATGCCTGTGTGCCTATGAATATGTGCCATGGCAAATTGTTTTTATTTATTTGAATTTTTTGTATCAAATTCATTTATTGATATTACAGTTAGTAATTTTTTCCAATTTGCAGAGTAATTTGACTTAGCCAATCTGAGATTGTTTTAGATATTGATGCTTTTATATATGTTTCTATATCAGAAAAGTTTAATCCTCCCTGTTTCCTTGGTCTGATATGATGTATTAAAGCTTTTCTGTTGCTTTTGGGAAACCATAAAAATTTTATTAGGCATGAATGTATTTCTTTAAGTATATTCCTTTCTGGTAACAGTTGTACTGCCAAGGCTATATATAGGATCTTGGGCAGTAAAACCATTTTTATTAACTGTAGTCTATCTTCAAATGTTAATATTATTTTGTTCCATTTTTCCACAGAGATTTTTATTGTATTGATATTATTATAGTTTTTTGACACTAATTCATTATTATCCTTGCATAACTCAATTCCTAGATATTTTTAAGGTAGATTCTTGTTTCCCTATGATGTGATCCCCCTTAGTCTGCAGTTCTTTATTTTATTTAAAAACAAAAAAAATTGATTTTGATTTATTGAAATGGCATCCTGAAGTCAGTTTATATAAGTGGTACATTTTGGATTATTTTCTGCTTAAACTCTGAGCTTTCGCCAGCTAAGACCTACATGCAATCAACTGGACGTATAAGTGAATTTAAGGAAATCTTTATCTGCACTTTTTTTCAAATAATACAGCATTTAAATAGATTTATTTGTGTTACATTGAATACTATCTAGCTGGAAGTTGTGGCTCTGTTTTTTTTTTCAATTATTTCCCCATCCACCCTCCCTGCTTTTGTTTTGGTGTTAATCTTGGTGGCTTTGAAACTGCCTGCCCCTCTTGTAAATTTGCATTTGGATACTTCTCCTGGGCCCATCTCATTTGCTCACTCAAAAAATAAATAAATAAATAAAGATTTGCACTTCTTTCATCTGCTTTTACTGTATTTGTGTTTATTCCTACTTAATTACTTTATTTTACTTTTGCATCATCTTAAAAGTACTCAGTTGCATTTATTGCTGCTTGGTGTAATTATCAATGTTAAGTTGTCTATCTCGCCTTTGTTTCTTGCTTGTTGGGATCAGAGCCGACCCTCAGCTCCAACTTGGCCATCTTCTATAGCTCGAGAGCTGTTTACTGGCTCGAGGCTACCCCTTATCCCATGATGCCTAGCACTAGCTACCCAGATCTCGTTTGCCGTTTCAGCTACGAGGTTCGTTCTTACTGGCTCAGGCTATTTTAAGTTAGTTTAATACTTTTTCTAGCGAATTAGTGGTTATTTTTTGATAGTTTAGTCTTTCGACTTTATTGTTAACTAGCTTGTTGTAGTTTTTAGTGTTGTTGTATTTTCCCTTAGAACTCGTTTAAGTTAGAGAGTTCTTCCCCTCCCCCCTCCCCCTTTCCTATCTCTTCTTATTGTAGCATTTTCTATTTAGTTTTAGTCTCTCTTTTTCTTCATAGGTAGCCGTTTAAGTTAGAGGATTCCTATTAAAAAAAAAAAAAAACTTCTTGACTGTAGTTATTGTGTTTTGTTTTGTTGTTGGGCCTTTGGTCAAAGATATGTCTAAAGAATCCAAAGTGTCTGGATTCAAGAAGTGTGACTCATGCTGTCAGAAAATGTCACTGACAGATGGGCACACTTCTTGCGTCTATTGCTTAGGCGCAGTGCACCTGCAGGACTCTTGTTCTGTATGCCATGCATTCAGCCCAAGGGTTCTGCAGGAGCGCAAAAATAAGCTGATATTAAGGGGTCTCCTTAAGCCCCAGGATTCACCGACCAATGACTCAGCCGGTGAGATCTCCTAAACCAACCAAATTGTTGGGTCCCATCTCAGAGCCGTCATTGGCCCAAACATTACCAACTACCTCAGTTCTGGCTGGAACCGAGGAGGCTGCTTCCCAGTCGGCTCCACCAGCATCTTCAGAGCCATCTCGGACCCACAAGAGACCAAGGTCCCCATCTCTAGAGTCGATACATTCGGCCCCTCTGTCTCCCCTGTTGCAGAGTGACCGCAGTCATAGATCCTCCCACTCCTTTCGGTCCACTAGACTCTCGGACCACGACGTGGAGAGAGTGGTCAGTAGGTTGTTGAAATTGTAGGCACTGGCCAAAATGTTATCCAGCCCTCCTCAACAGGTGTCGGCTCCGTCCGCTTCCATCGATGTTCCTCCTCTGACTCATCTGAGCTCGGAGCTGGAGTTTGTTGGGGTTCGAATCATGGAACCATCGGCACCGATAACGATTTCCCCTTCGGTTCCATCATTGGCTCTGATCCCCTCGATGGTACCTTCTGTCGAGGGATCTGGTCACCGAAACTCCTTCATTGGCTCCGAGGGGGTGAGTGGCATAGGACCCTTGTCCGACACCGTTCTCCCTCTTGGAGCTTCGGCGCAGATGAGCTCGGCTCCTACATCAGCCTCAGAGCTGTCCCCCTTGGTGCAGAGGAGGATTCCGGTTTCCTCGGAGCCAGATCCTTCTTTGCATTGTGGCAGGGATGCCTTCGATGTCATGAGGAGTGTACTAGCCCATGAGTCAGCACCACGTTCGACCCCACTGACTCCATCCCCTGTAGTGCCTGCGCCAACCTCTGTCCCTCTTCCAGACCCCAAGCGTGGGGAACTGATGCTCCAGAGCACCCCATTGGGTGTTTCCTCCTCTTCCAAGGCCTCCCCTGATCATTCAGAGGAGGCCCCTCAGAAGAGGAAGTGCAAGAGGAAGCACATTGACTCCCCTGAGTATGTCTTTTCAGATACGGATTTGGATGAATCGGAAGGGTTCCCAAGATCCCCCTCTGAAGATGTTTCCTTTTCAGACATCCTAGAAATGCTTAGGCAGAGGGGGAAACTGCACTGCCCTAGCCCCTACTGAGGACGAATCTGCATTCCTGGATGCGTTTGGTTCCCACCCTTCCACCTCCCCTGGGTGTCTCCGCCCTTCAATCCACTAATGTCTGTGGTGGCTCGAAGGGCTTGGTCAGTCCCGGATACAGTGGAACCAACCCCGAGGAGGCCCAGCAAGTTTATTACTGCACCCCCTGACAAACAGTTCCTTACCAAGGGTGTTCCCGTGGATGCCACGGTAGTAGCAGCGGCCACCAAAAAGGAATTAGTGGAAACTCCTTCCTCTGTCCATCTTCCTAACAATGAGTCTAGGACTATGGACAGATATGGGAAGCGAATGTTTGCTTCAGCGACCTTCTCCATGAGGTCACTAAATTACTTATGCCATTTTACCAGGCTTCAGAGGGATCTCCTAAAAGAGCTTGGAGATACCCTCCAGGATCCATCAGCTGAAGGGGTTCAAGCTAAAGTAGCTTCTCAGCTGGCGACCCTTAATTCAGTGGCTAACTCCTCCATGAGACTCATTTCCTATGCAGCCGATGGTGCGAGTAGAGCCAAAGGCACAGGCGTGGCCCTTAGGAGACACTAATGGATGTGGTTGTGTACTTTTGCGGAGCCCGTTAGAGCGTTATTCACCAACACCCCCTTTGACGGTTCATTTCTCTTTGGACCACAGGTGAAGGACACTCTCACTAGGTGTGAACAGGAAGGCAAGACTCTCTCTGCCATGGGAGTCCATTTTTCCACTCCTTCCAGACCATATCCCAAAGGTCAGAGGAGTGGAAAAATGTGGTTTCGGAAATCCCAGGGAGCCTCACCTGATACACGTAGTGACTTTTCCTCCACGGGCAGAGGAGGGAATAACAACAACAGATGCCGCCCTTGAGGCAGAGGGGGTCCACAGAACCAGGGCAGCAGAGAATCTTCCTCTGACAAGCCCTTCCAGCATCCCTGAAGTGTTGCCTGACTGCCCGCCTCTGGAGGCAGTCAGGGAAAGACTTTCACTATACCCAAAAGCCTGGTAAGACATTACGTGGGACAAATGAGTACACTCAATCATATCCAGAGGCTACGTAATTCCCTTCTTCCAATCTCCCCTATCATCAAGCAAATCCCCCCCAGATGTTCCCCCCAGTCTGAGGGCCCAAGCAGTCATAGAAATTTCAAGACTGCTAGAAAAAAGAGTCATCCAGGAAGTCCCGGCAGACCAACTCGGATCCGGAACTTACTCAAGGTTCTTTTTGGTACCAAAAAAGACAGGGGACTGGAAACCAATTTTGGATCTCAGCAGACTAAACAAGTCTGTTCAAAGAAGAAGGTTTCGGATGGTCACGCTTCAGTCCATTCTACCCTTTTTGGGTCAGGACAATTGGATGTGCTCAATAGATCTCCAGGATGCATACTATCACATCAAGATGGACAGGCGCTCCAGGAGATTCCTTCACTTCCGTCTGGGAGCCAGTCATTATCAGTTCAGAGCTCTGCCCTTTGGTCTCACCACAGCCCCCAGGGTGTTCACCAAATGTATGGCAGTGGTCACAGCTCACCTGAGAAATCAAGGATTCCAGGTGTTTCCTTATCTAGATGACTGGCTCCTTTCTGCTACTACCAGGCATCAACTTCTTCAAGGCAGGGACTATACAATCGCTATCTGTGCCCAGTTAGGCATTACCATAAACTTCGAAAAATCTGCCTTGTTGCCCTGTCAATCTATTACCTATATAGGAGAAGAGCTAGATACAAAAAGTATGTCCACAAGATTACCACCGGACAGGGTGGCCACGATTCGGCAGCAAGTTCATATTCTCATGCAATGCAAAAAGGTACAAGTCCAGTTGGTCCTTCAAACTCTGGGTTCTATGGCAGCGGAATTCTTCTGATACCTCTAGCCCGCTTTCACATGAGAATCCTTCAGTGGCTTCTCTTCACACAGTGCTCCTTTCAACAACTCCCCATGTCTCACATGATCATAATTACAGAAACTTGCAAAAGACACCTTTCCTGGTGGATGGTCTCCCCGCTAGTGTCTCAGGGCAGACCATTCATCCAACCCCCTACGGTTGCCACAGTGACCACGGATGCCTCACTGATGGGGTGGGGGGTCATTATCAGGGCAGGACAGTCCAAGGCATATGTCAACCTCATGAGTACCATCTGCACATAAATGTCTTGGAGATGAGAGCCGTGCTACTAGCGTTGCAAGCACTTCAGGACTCACTCCCTCCTGGGACCATTGCAATTCAGACGGACAACATGTCAGTAGTGTGGTATATCAACAAGCAGGGCGGAACCAGGTCCTACCCCCTATGTCGAGAAGCACTCAGACTCTGGCAGTGGGCAATTTCCTCCCAACGATTTCTGATTGCAATGCACATCCCTGGGAAGTCCAACTTCATAGCGGACAGGCTCAGCAGAGCTATTCTCATGCCTCACGAGTGGTCTCTGAATCAGGTAGTTGCGGATCTCATCTTCCGCAAATGGGGACAGCCTTGCTGTGATCTGTTTGCAACCCCCTTCAACACCAAATGCAGCAACTATTTCTCCCTTCCACCGCTTCCCGGTCATCCTCCCAGAGATGGTCTAGTCCACGATTGGCCTCAGGGACTTCTCTATGCCTTTCCACCCTTTCCTCTTATACCCAAACTCATACAGAAAGCAATATTGTTGGGTTGCAAAATGATCATCATTGCTCCTTACTGGCCTCGACAGATTTGGTTTCCATTCCTGCACCGTTACCTCCTCGAGCAGCCCTGGATCCTGGATCCTATTCCAGACCTGCTGATTCATCAGTCAGGAGAGCTGCATAGATCCCTCCAGACCCTCCAGCTCACAGCTTGGTTGATCCAATTCCAACCCTAGCCAGGCTTCCCAGCATTTCCCCGGCTGTTCGTGAAATTATTGTATCCTCTCACAAATCGGCTACTAGGAAGACGTATGGTAGTAAATGGAAACGTTTCTCTTATTGGGCAGAGGCTAGGAACATAGATCCCTTTTCAGCCCCAGTTCACGAGATCTTGGAATTCCTAACTGAGCTTTTTCACTCTGGGTCCACTTCTGCCACAATCAGGGTTCAACTAGCGGCCATATCTAACTATCATGTTGGCTTTTCTAATCTAAATATCATGTCTCATAAGCTGTGTAAAGCCTTTCTTAAAGGGACTACTTTCCTTAGGCCTCCAGTGAGAGATTCCCCTCCTCCTTGGGACCTTAATTTGGTACTAACCTCCTTGATTATGCTCCTTTTTGAACCGGCAGCGTCCTGCTCCCATAAGTTTCTATCTTGGAAAACTCTCTTTCTGGTAGCTATTACCTCAGCCAAATGTGTATCGGAATTCAAGCACTAAGCATTCGTTCTCCGTACTTAATCTTTCACAAGGATAGGGTAGCACTGAGAACTAATCCATCCTTCCTTCCTAAAGTGTGCTCAGAAAATAATCTAAACCAATCCATAGATCTTCCAGTGTTCTTCCCTAACTACACCAACAAGGCAGAATACAAGTTACACCTTTTGGATGTTTATAGACAACTGCATTTTTACCTGCATAGAACTAAGGATATAAGGAAGTCGGACCAATTCTTCCTTTCCTATGCTAGGGGCAAACAAGGTCTCCCAGTTTCCAAAGTGACCCTGTCTAGGTGGTTGTCTCACATTATCACCTTCATTTATCAACTAAGAAACAAACAATTGGCTGCCAAACCGAAAGGCCATTTTACTAGGGCTTTAGCCACTTCTGTAGCTTTCCAGTCTAGGTTGCCCATGGACTCTATTTGTGCCACGGCCACATGGGCAAATCCTCATACCTTTATTTCTCATTACAAGGTAGACATGGCCTCCAGGAATAGAGCTAACTTTGGTTCCACTGTTCTGAATAGTCTGTTCCAATGAGCCACCCAGGATCATAATGCTAGGGATGCTGTCCCAACAAGCAAGAAATGAAGGCGAGATAGACAACTTAACATAAAGAAGTTATGTACCTACCATAACGTTCCATGTTAGTTGTCTTCATCTCGCCTTCTTTCTTGCGTCCCCCCCTCCATCCCCCTGTCCTATTGGACCGAGAGGAGTTTAGGTTTCACCGGCTGAGTATTTTCTGGTTTGTTTCCTCTACTGACTTAGAGAGTATGACAGATATGCCCAACCTGTTAGTTTGGTCAGATTATTCTTGCTATGTCTGGAGTTAGCTATTACAAAAGAGTTCTGGCTAGCTAGCGCTAGGCATCATGGGATAAGGGGTAGCCTCGAGCCAGTAAACAGCTCTCGAGCTATAGAAGATGACCGAGTCGGAGCCGAGGGTCAGCTCTGATCCCAACAAGCAAGAAAGAAGGCGAGATGAAGACAACTAACATGGAACGTTATGGTAGGTACATAACTTCTTTTTCTAAGCCTTTTGGTTTAAGCACTTGGGCTTCAGACCAGTTGTTTTACATTAAGAAGGTTTATGGTCTGCACTGTTGTGGCAGGAAAGGTAGCTTACATCCTTCTAAGTTGGGAACTGCTGATTGAAGGCTCAGTGTCTGTTATTCTAAAAGTATATTAGTTCTGTTTAAGTACTTGGGCTTCAGGCCAGTTATTTTACATTAAGAAGGTTCGTGGTCTGCACTCTTGTGGGAGGAGAGGCTGGACTCTGCCCTTCTGAGCTGGGAATTTCTGGTTAAAGGCTTATAGTGCCTCCATATTTTAACTATTTCTTACTGAAAGTGGTGCGCCTTGTTTGCTGTAGCATAGACTAGATCCAGGCTTGCTGAATCTAGCTTTGTTTGTATAAATTGAGCACTAATCCAGGCCTTCTTAAAAGTATTCAATCGTATTTATTACTGCTTGGTAGTGACCTGATTAAAGTGTAGCTATCATTCTAAGCCTTTTGGTTTAAACACTTGGACTTCAGACCAGTTGTTTTACATTAAGAAGGTTTGTGGTCTGCACTGTTGTGGCAGGACAGGTAGCTTACATCCATCTAAGTTGTGAACTGCTGATTGAAGGCTCAATGTCTGTTATTCTAAAAATGTATTAGTTCTGTTTTAAGCACTCGGGCTCCAGGCCAGTTATTTTACATTAAGAAGGTTTGTGGTCTGCACTCTTGTGGGAGGAGAGGCTGGACTCTGCCCTTCTGAGCTGGGAATTTCTGGTTAAAGGCTTATAGTGCCTGCATATTTGAACTGTCTCTTACTGAAAATGGTGCGCCTTGTTTGCTGTAGCATAGACTAGATCTAGGCCTGCTGAATCTAGCTTTGTTTGTATAACCTGAGCACTAATCCAGGCCTTCTTTTTGGAGAAGGTTCCCCTGCACCCCAGTGCCAAGAGTGTGCAGTTAGAACTTGTCTGATTAAAGACTACAGGAACAGGACTCAGTTTTGAGATTTTTTTACTGGTTAATTGGGTAATTTGTTTAAAAGCTTTTTCTGATTGCTTGTAGTCATCTAAAGCTGTTTTAAGTGTATTTTTTACTGTTTGTAGTCGTTTAAAGTTGTTTTAAGAGTATTTTTTTACTGTTTTTGCCTTATCTTTTCAAAAATTTTTTTTTTCCTTGTTTCCCACCTTTCTAAGCTAGTATAGTCCAGTTTTCAGGCTAGTGTTGAATTCAGGGCTGTGTTACAATTTTTTGAGTTGCCCATACCTTACTTGGATAGGGGGAGGTTTCTCTGTTCACGTGTGAGAGAGGGAGCTTTGAGCAGCCATCTGTCCCTGGAGGAGTAGTTCCAGCCCAGAAGTTAGTAGTTTATAGGCCATTTTGGGCTAATTTCTATCTCTTTCATTTCCCTGCTGTAAAAACTGCATTTGCATGGTTTTGCACGTCTGGGCAGCTCCGGTTAGCTAAGGTTAAATTTATCTTGGCTCCACCAAGTCTCCTCTTCAGTTTTTCCCTTGAAAGTAGTCTAACTCTCAACCTAAGCACTTAAAAAGCATCCTACAATCCAGCACCTGCTCAGACCTAATAGCAAGCACTAATATACCTCGACACTTGATTGCCCAGCAGGGCAAGGCTCATTATTCACCCCTCACCAAGCAAATGACTAAGCAGCTCACCCTACTATTCAGGCATGACCAAAGGGCAATTTCAGGTATACTCTCCAGTCCAGCTGGTGAACCTGGGTATCCTGTGGCAATGTTACAACTGCCTCAAGTACACAGACAACCCTCTCCTCCTACCAAAAACATTAACATATGCGAGAGATGCAATTATATAACTAAATTGGAGGCTAAGCTCACTCCACCCAAGACTGGAACAGGCAGTCATAAGGAGAAGGTTAACACTTGCACCACACCTCCAGCCTCACATAGACATACTAAACCAGCACTGGCAAAAAATACGCATAAAAACACAAAATCATACTCGGAGGCTCTAAATAAAAACCTGCAAAAGCATCACAGACCTCCAATGCAGACACCCAAAAAACCTGCACCTCCCATCACAAACCAGACAACACATAAAACACAAAATCAGTGTGCCGCACAATCACAGCCCTTAAGGCGAAATAACATACCTAACACACTAGTAATAGGCGACTCTATAGTCAGGCACACTGACGTCCCACTCACTAGGCTGGACAAGGAGAAGGTTACTGTCAGCTGCCTGTCGGGAGCAAGAATCCGCCACATAACATAAGCACTCAGGTCACTCCAGAACAAGTACAAATATGACTCTTTCATTTTTCATGTTGGTGTGAATGACCTGAGACGTACCTCCCTGGACTACATGAAAAGAGACATGGAAGAGTTCTCTGATCATGTAGCCCAGGCAGGTATGACCCTGACCCTGAGTAGCATCCTGCCCTCAACAAGAATGATACCGCAGTATAAAGAAAAAATTATCAATTTCAACAATTGGCTAAGCTTCTGGTATCATTCAAAGGGGATTCAGTGTCATAGGTTCATAGGTTTATACTAGGCTATCTGCCCCAAGGCATTTATAAGCCTAGCCCGAATTTTTGTGGCTTACGCCACCCCTTATATGAAAAAATACTGTACCCATTAGTTTGTTGTGCCTCTGTCCAGCAGTGACACAGAGATGATTCCCAGGGTAAACCTACGATCTCCCATCCACAGGTCAAGATTTCTCTTGAACAGAGCCAGCGAGGTGCTCTGCCTCACATGGACCGGGACTCTATTCCACAGCATAGGGAGTCTCTGAGTGATAAATCTATCCCTCCAGCACATCCTATTTATATCCGTGCTAAGGTTTAAGTCGCTTGCTCTAGTGGTTTTGGTGGATTTGGATTTTTTGAGGTGGAGCATGTCCATTAATTCCGGGTTGGACATGGCCTTGTATGTCAGGCACATGTCACCTCTGAGCAGGCGGTATGCGACTGAATAGAGCTGGAGTTTCTTCAATCTGGCAGCATATGACAGATTTTGGAGTCCTTTATCCTTTTGGTGAGAAACTTTTGGGGTCTCTCCAATTGCTGCAGATGTCGGGCGAGATACATCCCGAATGGGGCATTGTACTCGATCATTGGTCTGATAAGTGAAGAGTACAGGGGAACAATGACCTCACTAGATCTGGATGTGAATCCTTCATGATCAGGTGGGCAATGTAGAAGGTCTTTCTAGCCACTTTAGCGTGAGTGTCAAAGAAAGGCCACTGTCAACCTGGGTCCCCAGGTCCCTGATAACCTCTTCTGTGCTTAGTGGATTGCCACCTATATGGTAGCTTGGGGTTACCTTGTTTTTCCCGAAGGGTATGACTATACATTTTTTGGCATTTAACTTCAGGCCATGGCTCTGGCACCAGCTATCTGTTTCCGTGAGTCCCTTCTGAAGGATATCCGTGTCCGATGCACTTTCCACTATGGCACCCAGTTTGCAGTCGTCTGCAAACTTTGTCAGCCAAAGACCTCCCATGTTGGCCTGTACTTCTGAGTAGGCCTGGGATGACATGGTCGACAAGCCTCGTTGCTTCACAAGCGACGGCTTGCACCTGTCACCCCCAGGCTTTCAAATACTGGCCAAGGCTCTTGCTGCCCCCATAGTGCCTTTTTTAGGCAAGGCTCAAAAGTCAAACCCACCTCCGTAAACAGCACAAATAAAAAAATGAAGGTTATGCTACTCAGTGCCAGGAGTTTAAATCTCAAAATGCACGCACTCGAAGCACTCCTCAGTATGGAGAATGTTGACATCTGTGCAGTAACTGAAACCTGGTTCAAGACTCCACAGAACACCCCAGCACTACCGGGCTACAACTCATACCACACATTTCAGCCACAGAACATGGACAGAAACACAAAAGGAGGGGGTGTATCCATATTCATGAAGGATACTTACACCTCCACGTTAGTGGCGCAGCATGATACCTCCGACATCATCCATGTGCAACTAACATCAGGCAAATCTGCAATGCAAATTGTGGCCTGCTACAGATCACCCTCCATGACCCAGGACCATCATTCCACCTTTCTGGAGACACTGGAAAACATGAAGGTCCTACCGAACACCCTGATATTGGGTGATTTCAGTTACCCTACCATTAACTGGGAAAACTCCTCAAGTACAAAATCCCAGGTCCAGCGTTTCCTGGAATTTATCGACTCAAATACCCTGGATCAGCTGGTAAACTCCCCTGCCAGAGGTGAAAACATATTGGACCTGGTCATCACCAACATGGGCGACAGGTGTTCCACACCAGAGGTCAGGTGTTCCACACCAGAGGTCAACCCGTCACTGGTAAGATCAGACCATAAACTAATCACTCTGGATGTCCATGCCACACCACCACCTCCAACCAAGGAAACCACAGTAAAAAACGTTTCTATAGCAAACTTCACCTTACTTAAGACAGAGGTGGTAAGTTTCACAGCCCCCACGCTAAAGGATAACAGTGTCCAAGATGCAGGAACCTTTACAAATGCACTCTATGAGCACCTACAAGGATGCATGGATTGTGCCTTCCCTAGAAAAACCAAGACTCACTCCCCTAAGAGAAGGAAACCAGCCTGGTGGACCCCTGCCATAAACAGGCTATACAACAGAAGGAGGAAACTAGTTCAGAAAAAAAGCAAATCCCAAGATGGAAAGACATCCCTGATCAGTATCAGTAAGAAACTAAGGTCCCTCATAAAATCCTCCAAGGCTAACTTCGAAAGAAAAATAGTCAAGGATTTGAAAGATAACCACAAAGCCTTCTTTAGCTATGTCAAGAATCTAAGTGGCAACTTGCAGATATGCTCTGAGCTAGTGCAAAATAGCACAAAATATACTGAACCCACTGATATTGCCAACATCCTGGTAGATAGATTCAGTGCAAACTTCACCCACAAAAGGACCCACAATAATACCGGAAAAGTGTAGTGTCCCGGAAATCACAGATGCACAGGTGAAAACAGCCCTTTCAAAAGCCAAAAACATAGCATCAATGGGGCCAGATGTTGTCGCTTGCTGCATCTTGCATAAACTACAGAACAAACTAACCCCCTCCCACCTAAACACACTGTTTAACCTCAGCCTCTCCACAGGCTACGCACCCATAGAATGGCGCACAGCAATGGTTATTCCACTCCACAAAGGAGGGGCCACAACTGACCCTGGTAACTATCGCCCCATAAGCCTGACTAGCCTGGTCTGCAAGGCTATGGAGCGCATCATCATGGAACTCATTAACAAAGACATTGGGAACCTCCAAACACTTGACCCGACCCAGTTTGGCTTTGTTAAGGACAGATCATGCCTACTAAACCTGGTTGACTTCTTCAAGACAGTCACCAAGGCTATAGATGAGGGGAAGGTAGTTCACACAGCCTGCTTTGACCTCGCCAAGGTTTTTGACACCATTTCCCACTCTGGAATTATAGAAAAACTCACCAGACTGAACATAAACCCCTACATCACGAGATGGGTTGCCAACTGGCTTACAGACAGAGCTCACACGGTAAGAATAGCGGGCTCCAGGTCCGACTCTAAACCAGTCACAAGTGGTGTCCCACAAGGCTCATCCTGGGACCCCTACTGTTTGGCATATACTTCTCAGAAGTACAGGCAAACACAGGAGGACTATGGCTAACCAAGTTCACCGATGACTGCAAACTGGGAGCCATAATTGACTTTCCGGCTGACACGGACAATGTTAAGTTGTCATTCTCACCTTCATTCTTGCTGGATGTGTTTGGAGCCAATCCTCGGCTCCGACTCGGCCTATACTATAGCTCGAGAGTTATTTTTACCGGCTCGAGGCAGCCCTATAACCCACAATACCATGCGCTAACTCCCCAGATCTTGTTTGCCGCTTCGCTGCGAGGTTGTCTTTTTTTACCGGCTCAGGTCAGTAAAGAGATTTTTTTCTATTAAACTAAATTTTCAGGTAGTTTTTCCAGTTAGTTACCCTTGTTTAAGTCCCTACTAATTGCCTTATTCATACAACCCTTGTTGTAGCCCTTCTTCCCTTCTTTAGTTAATTTTTATCTTTGGGCCTACGGGCTTTACCTTAGTTTCCCCACCCCTTACAGTGTCTGTGTGTGTGGGTTTAGTCAGTTCCCTTAACTTTTCTAATTTTAAGTTGAGTGTGTGTGTGGACTGACTGTGTTTACTGTGGTTAGGACTATGTCCAAAGACATTAAGGTCTCGGGATTCAAGAATTGTGACTCGTGCTGTCAGAAAATGTCTCTGACAGACGGTTACACTTCTTGTGTCTATTGCTTGGAGCCTTTACACCTGCAGGACTCTTATTCCGTCTGTCATGGGTTTAGTTCAAGAGTCCTGCAGGAGAGGCATAATGAGCTCATCCTAAGGGGTTTGTTAAAGCCCGATGACTCCCCGTCTAAGTCTGGCTCGGGGAAGTCTTCAAAAACCGCCAAACCCTCGGCTCCAGCTTCTGAGTCGAGGGCTGGTGTTATTGAGATGGCTCCAACATCGGTTCCATCCAGATCCGAGGTGGGCAAAGTGGTATACACTCTGAAACCAGCATCGGAGCCAACCCCAGTGCGCAAGCACTCTAGATCCCCCTCGCTAGATTCCGTCCGATCTGCTCTGAGATCCAATCTCCTATCGGAGCGGAGTCATAGGACTCACTCATCTAGGTCATCCAGGCTTTCCAGCCATGACATTGAGAGGGTGGTCAGTAGGCTCATGAAATCTCAGGCACTAGCCCAAATGCTCCAGAGCCCATCTCACCAGACTGTGGCTCCTTCGGTACCACTATCGATTCCTCCTCCGACTCACCTCTCGAGTTCGGAGCCGGAGTTTGTCGGAACCGTAACCTTACCCACGTCGGAGCCGATACTCCCAACTTCAGCTCTGGTGTCGTTGGCTCCGACTTCTTCATTGGTTCCATCCGTGGAGAGGTCCGGGCGCTGGGACTCCATTGTCGGCTCTGAGGGGGCGAGTGTCATCGGACACTTGTCCGACCCCGCTCTCCCTCTCGGAGCTTCGGCTCTGGTTAGTTCGGCCCCAACATCATTCTCGGAGCCTTCTCTGTCGGTGCCTGGGGCGGTTCCGGTCTCTTCGGAGCCGGGACTTCCTTTGGTATCTGATAGGGGAGCCTTCGAGGTGATGAGGAGCGTGCTGGACCCAGTGCCCACTCCAAGGTTAAGTTCTGCAGCTCCTACCTCTACAGTGCCTGTTACGGTCTCTGGCCATCTTCGTACATCTGACAGCAGAGATCCAAAGCATAGGGTACCCACCTTGGGTGTCTCCTCCTCTTCCGAGGACTCCCCTGAAGTTTCAGGGGAACCCCCTAGGAAAAGAAAGTGCAAGAGGAAGCACATAGACTCCCCTGAGTCTGTCACATCAGACACCGACTTGGATGAGTCGGAGGGTTCCCCCAGATCCCCCTCTGAGGATGTCTCCTTTTCAGACATCCTAGAGATCCTAAAACAGAGGGGAAATTGGTCCACTCTCAAACATTCCGAGGACGAGTCGGTTTACCTTGATGCTTTTGGATCTCACCCTTCCACCTCCTGGGTGTCTCCCCCTTTTGACCCACTAATGCAGGTAGTGGCTAGAAAGGTGTGGGCAGCTCCTGATTCAATGGAACCTACCCCTAGGAGGCCTTCTAAATTTATTTATGCACCAGAGGATAAATCCTTTCTCACCAAAGGCATTTCAGTTGATGCTATGGTGGTAGCAGCAGCCACTAAGAAGGAATTGGCTCATCCTTCTGTACCTGTTCATCCTCCTAACAAAGAGTCCAGGACCATGGACAGGTACGGCAAGCGGACATTTGCTTCAGCGACCTTACTATGCGATCACTGAACTATTTATGTCATTTCACCCGCCTTCAGAGAGACTTGCTCAAAGAGCTGGGTGAAACGGTACAGGATCCTTTTGCTGCAGGGTATCAGGACAAGTTAAACTCCCAGCTGGCCACCCTGAACTCCATTGTTAACTCCTCCATGCGGCTTATCTCTTACGCAGCCGATGGAGCAAGTAGGGCCGCTGGCACAGGTGTTGCATTGAGACGTCACGCTTGGATGCGACTCTGTAACTTTGCCGACCCCTTCAAGGTGTCCTTCACCAACACCCCCTTTGATGGTTCAGAATTGTTTGGACCTCAGGTGAAGAATGCCCTCACCAGATGCGAGCAAGATGGTAAGACTCTCTCTGCCGTAGGAGTCCATTTTTCCACACCTTCTAGACCTTATCCTAAGGGACAGAGGGGTGGAAAGATGTGGTTCCGCAAACCACAGGGAGTCACACCTGCCGCACGTGGTGAATTTCCCCCTAGAGGCAGAGGGGGGAATAATAACAGACACTGCCCCAGGGGCAGAGGGGGTCCACAGAACCAGGGTTCCAGGGAATCTTTCCCTGACCAACCCTTTCAGCATCCCTGAGAAGCTGCCCAACTGTCCGCCTTTGGAGGCAGTCGGGGGAAGATTATCCCTGTACCCGGAAGCCTGGCAATCCCTCTGCCAAGACACATGGGTACAGAAGATCATATCCGAGGGTTACAAAATTCCCATTCAATTCCCCTCCTGTACAATCACCAAGACCCCTACCAGACGTACAACCCGCACAAAGGGGTCAGGCTCAGCTAGAAATAAAAAAGCTGTTAGAAAAAAGAGTCATGCAGGCAGTCCCAGCAAATCAGCTAGGATCCGGAATCTACTCCAGATTCTTTTTGGTACCAAAAAAGACTGGAGACTGGAGACCCATTTTGGACCTCAGCAGATTGAACAACTCTGTACAAAAGACAAAATTTCAGATGGTAACACTGCAGTCCATTCTACCCTTTTTAGGCAGAGACAACTGGAGGTGCTCCTTAGACCTCCAGGATGCGTACTATCATATAAAGATACACAGGCGCTCCAGGAGGTTTCTCTGCTTCCGGCTGGGAGCCAGTCATTATCAATTCAGAACCCTGCCCTTTGGTCTCACCACAGCCCCCCCCGGGTGTTCACCAAATGCTTGGCAGTGGTCATGGCTCACCTGAGACAAAAAGGATTCCAGGTGTTTCCATATCTAGACGACTGGCTCATTTCTGCTACCACCAAGCAGCATCTTATAATGGCCAGGGATTACACTATTCAACTTTGCAACACTCTAGGTATTTCCATAAATTTTGCAAAGTCCTCCTTGTCGCCTTGTCAATGTATAAACTTTATAGGCGCCGTATTAAACACCACAGAAATGTCTGCAACATTACCACCTCAGAGAGTGACAGACATAAGGCGGCATGTTCAGTCCCTGTTTCAGCCCAACAGAGTTCAAGTCAAGCTAGTATTGAAAGCGGTAGGCCTCATGGCAGCGGCAATTCTTCTACTCCCATTAGCCCGCTTCCACATGAGGCTCCTTCAGTGGATGCTGTTTTCTCAGTGGTCCTTTCAACAGCTACCAATGACTCACAACATTCTGATAACCCCATCTTGCAAGAATCATCTCTCCCGGTGGATGGTTTCCCCTCAGCTTTTTCAGGGCAGACCCTTTGTTCTCCCCCCCAGTTGCCACGGTGACGACGGATGCCTCCCTGATCAGGTGGGGGGGGCATTATCAGGGCAGGACGGTCCAGGGCACATGGTAACAATCAGAATGCCACCTGCACATAAATGTCCTGGAGATGAGGGCGGTGCTTTTGACGTTGCAAGCCCTTCAGAGCTCTCTTCCCACAGGGACTATAGCAATTCAAATGGACAATATGTCTGTGGTGTGGTACATAAACAAGCAGGGCGGAACAAAGTCCTACCCCCTATGTCAAGAAGCACTCAGACTTTGGCAATGGGCGATTTCCTCTCAACGGTTTCTGATAGCAACGCACATCCCCGGGAAGTCCAACGTCATAGCGGACAGATTGAGCAGAACTATCCTCATGCCTCACGAGTGGTCTCTAAATCAAGCGGTAGCAGACAGAATATTTCAGAAGTGGGGCCAGCCTTGCTGCGATCTTTTCGCAACTCCTCAAAACAGCAAGTGCCTCGACTTCTTCACACTCTTTCCTCTACCAGGCCATCCCCCCAGAGATGCTCTTATTCACGATTGGCCCCGGGGTCTTCTATATGCCTTTCCTCCCTTACCATTGTTCCCGCAATTAATTCAGAAAGCAACCGCATTGAGATCCAAAATGATCCTCATTGCCCCGTTTTGGCCTCGACAAGTATGGTTTCTGTTCCTGCACAGTTACCTACTGGAACAGCCATGGCATCTGGAACCCCTTCCGGATCTGTTGAGCCATCTCACGGGCAAGCTGCATCAGTCTCTTCATTCCCCCAACCTCACAGCTTGGTTGCTCCACTTCCAGCCATAGCCAGGCTTCCCCTTATTTCTCCTCCTGTTCGTGATATCATTCTGGCTTCCCATAATGCGAGTAAATGGAAGCATTTTTTGCACTGGGCACAAACTAGGTCCCTAGATCCTTTCTATGCACCCATTCATAAGGTTCTAGACTTTCTGGCGGAGCTTTTTCATTCAGGGTCATCGTCGGCCACTATTGGGGTACAATTAGCGGCCATTGCTAATTTTCATGTTGGGCTCTCAGAAGCAAATATTATGTCCCACAAACTCTGTAAAGCCTTCCTCAAGGGCATCTTTTTGCTTAGACCTCCAGTTAAAGATCCACCTCCACAATGGGATTTGAATTTAGTTCTAACCTCATTGATTCTGCCTCCTTTTGAACCTGCAGCTTCTTGCTCCCTCAAGCTTCTTTCTTGGAAAACTCTGTTTTTAGTAGCCATAACATCTGCCAGAAGGGTATCGGAACTTCAAGCCTTGTCTGTCCGTCCCCCTTATTTGGTCTTTCACAAAGGCAGGCTAACTCTCAGAACAAACCCTTCCTTCCTTCCTACTGAAAGTGTCCTCGGAAGCAAATCTAAACCACTCCATTGACTTGCCTGTCTTCTTCCCAGACTATGCCAACAGGGCTGAACAGAAATTACATTCATTAGATGTTCATCGCCAATTACGGTATTATCTAAACAGGACAAAACAACTCAGAAAGTCAGACCAGCTCTTTCTCTCTTATGCTGCAGGAAAGAAAGGGCTTCCGGTATCGAAGGTTACTCTTTCCAGATGGTTGACATCTATTATTACCTTTGTCTATGAGTTGAGACACAGGCAACTTCCGTCTAGGCCTAAGGCTCATTCAACCAGGGCACTGTCAACATCAACGGCATTTCAAGCAAGGTTACCACTAGATGCCATATGTGCAGCAGCTACATGGCCTTCCAAACATACCTTTATTGCCCATTACAAACTTGATATAGCCTCCAGAAATAGAGCTGACTTTGGTTCTACTGTACTCAGGAGTCTGTTCCATTGAGCCACCCAGGACTAAGATGCTAGGGAAGCTGTCCCATCCAGCAAGAATGAAGGTGAGAATGACAACTTAACATTAAGAAGTTATGTTCTTACCATAATGTTCCATGTTAGTTGTCTTCTTCTCGCCTTCTTTCTTGCGTCCCTCCCTCCTGCCCCCTAGCCTGGATAGACTAGAGGTCTCTGAGACCTTCCATTTCTGGAGATACAACATGTTACGGTTTCCCCGTATCCTTAGTGTTACTAGCAGGGAGCCCATACTTGCAAATGAGGATTATGATATTATATTTATACTATGTCTTAGCTTCCAAACAAGATCTGGGGAGTTAGCGCATGGTATTGTGGGTTATAGGGCTGCCTCAAGCCGGTAAAATAGCTCTCGAGCTATAGTATAGGCCGAGTCGGAGCCGAGGATCGGCTCTGAACCCATCCAGCAAGAAAGAAGGCGAGAAGAAGACAACTAACATGGAACGTTATGGTAAGAACATAACTTCTTATTCTCCAAAAGGGCCTTACTGAGACGGACACCTTGTGTCAGTCATGGTCTCAAGCTAAATGCCAAAAAATGCATAGTCATTGCATTTGGGAAAAACAAAACACCCATGAATTACCACATAGGTGGCAGCCCCCTTAATACAGAAGAGGTAAAAAGAGATCTGGGGACCCAGGTAGATAGTAATCTCCCCTTTGACAATCATATTGCCAAAGTAGTTAGGAAATCCTTCTATGTAGCCCATCTAATTAGTAAAGGATTCACATCTAGAAATAAAGAGGTTTTAGTGCCCCTCTACTTGTCACTCATCAGACCCATCATGGAGTACAATGCCCCATTTGGGATGTACCTCACAAGACACTTCCAACAGCTGGAAAGACCACAAAAGTACCTCACCAAGAGGATTACTGGCCTCAAACATATGTCCTATGCAGCCCAACTGGAAAAACTCTAGCTGTACTCAGTCACATATCACTTACTCAGAGGTGATCTCTGCCTGACTTACAAAGCCATATCCAACTCAGAATTGATGGACATGCTCCACCTAAAGAAATCCAAGTCACTGCGAGCCACTCGCTCTAGTGAGCTAAACCTCACCACAACAATAAATAGAACATGCTGGAGGGATAGATTCCTGTCACAGAGACTCCCCATGCATTGGAACAAAATTCCTAATTACATTAGGCAGAGCCCCTCACTAACACTCTTCAAGAGAAACCTTGACGAGTGGATGGGTAACAGAAAATACACCCCTGGGATCACTTCATTGGCTCTTCTTGACAGAGGCTCAGTTAATTAATCAATGGGGCGGCGAAAGCTGACACACTCTGGTTAGGCTTATAAATGCCCTTAGGCAGATAGCCTAGTACCTACCTATGAAACTATGTGAAATTTGTCAATTAATATAGCTAATTCTTCTAATGTCTCTTTTGTATTACATAATGTTAGTAATATGTCATCAGCAAATAGTAATACTTTTGAATTGCATTGTTCATAAACATCTATTCCTTTGATTTTTATATTGTTACGAATTGAATTTGCCAATATTTCAATATCCAGAGCAAATAGAATCGGTGACATGGGACATCTTTGTTTAGTGCCTTTTGTTATATGTATAGATTCAGAGGTAAAAGGACCTAACTTGACATACGCTAAATTATATATATATATATATGGTTCTACCTGACATATATATACCACACAACAACCACATCACCGACACCACATATTCGACAGTCCATAAACACGAAACCACACATAACCGACAACGAAATAACCGACGGTACACAAACACGAAACCCCATACACTGCACACACCAAAATAATTACCAACAAAACAAAACACATCCCATTCCACAAACCACACACACAACACAAGCACACCAAAATCCCATAAGCCCACACACTACCTTACCTAACACAAAATCCTTACAAGCCACTAAACCTTTGCTACCTAAGGTCCGTCACTATCGCACTTACCTACCGCTCCCTAACCCTAACTCACTTAACCGCCCCTAACCTAACTCCTTAACCCTCCTAACTTACTCCTAACCTAACTCACTAACCCCACCCTACCTACCCTAACTCACTCCTATCCAACCTAACTTTAACCCACCCCTATCCCCACAGACCGTCAATCTCACACTTACCTGCCCTTCACTCACACAGCCTGTCGCATCCTCGGCGTTGGTGTTGTCATCCGTCGTGTCGGTCTTCTGCATTGTCGATGTTCTGCCACTCGCGATTCGCGTCGGTCTTCTTCGATGTCGATCTTCTGGAGCTCCGGATTCCGTTGTCGGTCTTCTGCGCTGTCGACGAAGTCAGGTAGAACCATATATATATATATATATTTTTTTTTTTTTTTTTCTTTAGGAGATGAACAAAGGAGGCAGGAAATTCAAATAGCATTAGGATTTTGAATAAATAGTCCCTATTTAGGGAATCAAAGGCTTTCTCTATATCTAAGCCAATTATGAGTGTTTCTTTATTTTCTTTATTAACATAATATATAAGAGAAATTATCCTTTTAATATTGTCATGTGTGTGTGTCTATGATATATAAATCCAGTTTGATCATTATTTATTGTTTTGGATAGTGGTATTTTCATTCTGCTAGTTAATATTGTCATAAATATCTTATAGTCATAGGGTACCCTCTTCTTGAAGGTAAGTAGTGAATTCCTTGAATGTATGTTGAACATAATTTATCTTTGTAAACAACTGGAAACACAGTGTAAATAATAGTATATAGTTTACTAGACAAATGAAGTAGTAAACATGTGATTTTGACTGAAGAATAGTTTAGAGTTGAGGGACAGTGACTTTTTAAATCATACTGCTATGATTTGAATTGCATCAAACTCAGTTAAGCCATTTTATAGTCTTATTTATGTTTTAGAAAGACACTAGTGTACTGTTCATCATGCCCACTACTGCACAGAAATAGTAAGAATGTGCATGTTTTCCTTTCAGTTGTGCTGATGTCCAGGTTAAGATTACTGTTCTAATAAAAGGTTTCTTTAAAAAAATAAGAAAGGGAGCTAACCAGTTATACATTTTTTTTTTTATTTTATTTTGCTTTTCTTTACCGGGTTTGTCTGACTGGGTTTAGTCAAAAATCTGTTTTCAGAGGAGGCCATGGAAGAAAAGCTTCAACATATTACAAATATTTTTAAACAGACATTCAGTAATATACATTATACATTAAATAATATACATTTAAGAATTACATATACATTTGCTATTTAGATTACATTCATATTAAAAAGGCAACTATTACCATATAAAATATACTTATGCATTAGCAGATGTTGAACATTCAGCATTTGAAGAGGTATATTAGTGAGTTTGTCAGATAGATAGATTAACACATAATATTCATCACACACACACACACACACACACACACACATGCCTAGATGCATAAATGCACACACACACTGCAGCAGTATTATCAGTAGGAATCATACCAGCAACAGTCAGGCTTGTAAGCAGTCTACAGGTGTTAAGTATTAGGCATGAGCGAATACATATGACACATTGCACTGTTACCTAATGTGCTGCATAGTGCAGTTTCTTTTTTGGTTGTTCTTCCAGAATATTTTTTTTTATTTAGGAATCTAGTGTAAGAACAAGAAAGAAGGTTTATGTAAGACATTGGTGTGTGTGTGTGTGTGTGTGTGTGTGTGTGTGTGTGTGTGTGTGTGTGTGTGTGTGTGTGTGTGCGCGCGCGCGCGCGCTTGTTGTGGCATAGCCAGGATTTTTGACATTGTTCACCAACTTATATAATTTAGCCCCCCCCACCCACCACCACCAAAAAAAGTAGCCTACTCCATCCCTGGTCCATGCATGCTTCTGTTAAGTATATATATTTCCAGTATCCAAAAGTGCAAAAATGACAGGCATATTCAAGAGCCCATCTAGCCAGTCAGGCATTCTGAACAAAAAAATGCAGAGCTGTATTCATGAAAAATATCCTTTTTTTTAATTCTAGCACATCTCATTGGTCAAAATAAATAAATATTCACTATAGTGTATATATATATATATATATATATATATATATATATATATATATATATATATATATATATATATGATACATATGGGGCTATACCTTTGTGTGTACATAACCCATGCTGTAGTTGATTAAGGATTAATCGGTCCTTCATATGTTTCTGTAAGCCATACACTAGTGCCTTTCTGCTTATATTTGTACCACCAAAACCAATTTGCACTATACCTAATATACTGCAGTATAGGTCCATAGGTAGGTACTAGGCAATCTGCCCAAAGGCATTTATAAGCCTAGCCAGAATTGCGTTGGCTTTCGCTGCCCCCTTAGATTAGTTCCCTGTGCCTCTGTCCAGCAGAGCCATTGAAGTGATCCCCGGGGTAAACTTTCTATTTCCCATCCACTCGTCAAGGTTTCTCTTGAAGAGTGTTAGTGAGGAACTCTGCCTAATGTAGATTGGAATCTTGTTGCAGAGCATGGCAAGTTTCTGGGACATGAATCTATCCCTCCAGCACATCCTATTTATTGTTGTGGTGAGGTTTAGATCCCTAGAGCATGTGGCTCGAGGGGATATGGTTTTCTTTTGGTGGAGCATGTCCATCAATTCTGGGTTGGACATGGCCTTGTATGTCAGGCATATGGTATGTTTGTATCTGCCCTACAGATTAATATTGTAGACTGATACCACTCATCTTAATATACTTGAGTAATTATTTATTTAACCAGTTATTAATCACAACAGGTCATGAAGCAGATGCCATGCCAAAAGCTGCTTGCAAAATTACATAGAAATGCTGGCGAGAATACAAGGAATTAATGAATATTGATCTGTTGCAAATATATTAGTATTCTATCCAAAAGAATGTGTTTATAAAGTAAGTGTAGCTTGCAGTTTTATTGTTTGTAATATGTTGGAAAGTGCTTGGGTAAGAAAAAGAAACAGCAATGCATCAACCCCTTCCATGGCTAAAAATATAAATTACCCTTTATATGTATTACTCTTTGCCCATTTATGTTACATTGCTATTGTATAGTGGAATTATTTAAAAAAAAAAAAAATATATATATATATATATATATATATATATATATATATATATATATATATATATAAATTTTCTATTTTCTAAAATAGCACTGTTGTATAATATGAATTCCACTGCTGTTTTTTTTTTCTGTCACTGGTGTAAGTAAGTGGAGATGGATTTAAATGTAATGTAGGCCAGTAGCCTAATGGATAAGGCATTGGCCTCCTACCCCAGGCATTGTGGGTTTGAGTCCCCTCTATGGTGACATAATCTTCATACAAGTAGAATTTTTGGGGGGTGGGAGGTTGGCATAATGATTAAAGTGCTTACCTTACAAACACAAGGTGCATGATTTGATTCTCAGATGAGGTAATTAGCTAGGGTTAAAATGGCCCTTAAAGGCATACTAATACACTCCATGAACCTATGAAAATACACACACCCTTGTAATGGTGACATTTTAACAGTGCATTTAGTTACTGCAGTTTGTTTTGAAGGGTGGCAGCAATAGGTTAAACAAATAGGTGTTTATAGGCACTGATGAAGCACATTTCATTCTTTAACCACAGTGGAGATGGACAAATAATTCTTTAAACGCACAGGTTTGATGAATTTCATTATTCAACCACTGTGGAAGTATGTAATATTCTTTTTTTTATATTTATTTGCAGAGGGTCACATTTTGAAACTGAATAAAACACTTGATATGTTACATCATTTCACATTAAGGAATCATGAGGACTGTTAAGTAGCAACCTAGTCTAGGTTTCAGTGCAACTACCAAACTTAATGGGGAGTATGCTAAGCTATATCTCCAAAAGAGAGTGTAAATTACTTCAGTAGGAGTTAACATTTGTAATAATTCTTTATTCTTTTTAATGCCCCTTATTTATGTATCAAAATAACAAGAAAATCAACTATACACATATATGCACAATCTACATTAATAAGGAAAGAAGGGCAAGTTTGTTATAAACGAATATTGTGACAAGTGCACTGCCATCATCATCATTTTTAAATATAACATCTTTTCCCTGATTCCAAAGACTTGCTCTCAGTGTAAGTTTTAGAATATGGCCCCCAGTGTAAAATCTGTTTATAGACAGACCTTACAACCGAAGCAAGTCACTTACGCTAAGAGCAAGTCTTTTGGAATCGGACCCATCATATTTTTAACATTACCTAGATGATAATAATCTTATCAACTGTGTATGGTGTAGCCCTCATCCCATCTAGCAATGAATCATTTAAGTAAACCTTATTATTTTTATAACTTTCTTCTTAAAATCTTAAGAAATGACAAGAGTGTTATACCCCCATTGTCGAATGTCTATTTTTTTAAACAAAAGAGTCAGACTTTGTATCACTGAAATAAGTACACATTCCATAACAATGTGGGAAGTAACTGCAATCCAATAAAAATATTTAAGGATGGATATTGAATACATCGATGTCAGACCACACCATCAAACAGAAAAATTCACATCTCAAGCATACAGACAGCTGTGCCTATATTTTTATCCCATACTAATACCTTTCTCTGGCACCTATTTCATTAACTTATTTGTTCCTTATCTTAGATATAATATTTAATAATAGACCACCACCTTAATAAACTTATTTCCCTGCAAAAATTAGCCATGATCTTATTTTTATTTTTGCCCTATATAAAGAACAGTACAGAAGACCCCAAGTGCATTTCATTATGAACATCAAAATTCTCTTAAAAGTTCATACACATATTTACTACAGATGTTATCATCGCTCATATAACTATAATGCGTATGCTTGTTTAAATTCTCATCATCGCTGCTGAGGGGACTAGTTCACCATAATTAACTTTATATCAAAAACTATTTCCCTTAAGTGAAAAATAATCCTTGAAAGCAAATAATAATAATAATAATACAATTGTGCGATAGCAGGCACATTTTATCAAGTTTAACATCAGTTAAGTGACATCCAAAATCATATTTTGAGATCATCTTAGGGCTCTAACAGTCAGCATTTACTAACATACACCTTAGTGTTACTCAGCAATAAGTCTGTAATCTCTGCTTCCCTTTTAATAAGATAAATCATCAAATCCATCAAGAAGGACATATCATGGGTACTTCCAAGATAAGCGCACAGTGATCAACAGTTTAATTTCAGCTCTCCCAGTGTGAAAAAAGAAATGGAGAAACAACAGCCAATGATATTGTCAGTTTGAGTAAAATTCAGTTACTAGCTATTAAGTACACTGCCTGGATGCTACCAAAGATGAAATTTAGAGAACCTGAAAGAAAATCAACTGAAAAAGGTGAAGAGAAAACACTGTCTGTGAAGAATCCTATAGCTATTCACAAAAATCAGTTCAAGCTCAAGTTTTGGTACAAGAGCTGGCTATCAGTAATTTACATGAAAAAATAAGTCAGAATTAATTAAAATAAATGAAACACTGAAGGTATATATCAACTCAAATAACAAAAGGCTGGACAATGGAAAAAGCTTTAAACAGCTATTCAGATGAGTTGATAAAACTGCAAAAATCAGAGGTCGAAATGAAGAAAAGGCTGGCTGAGTATGAGACTGCTCAAGAAGAGGGGTTTCAAAAAATGGTAGAGTTAGAAGACAGAGCATCCAGAAAGAGCCTGAGATTTTTTTATGTACCAGAGAAACTGGAAGGAATAGACTGTATTGATTTTTGAAAGCACAAAATAAGTAACAAGAATGCTATTCCACAGCAGGATTTGTTAATTGAAAAAGCACATTATGTATATGCACCAAATCTGGCCATCTGGAAGTGGCCAAGACCTGTAAAGATGCAATCATACTAGCAGAAAGAGTTGATCCTGACAAAACTGTAACAGAAGGGCAAAATATTACAAACTGGAGACAGTATAGTGTTTGCAGAAAATTATTTTTCTCTGTACACAAGGCAGAAGAGAAGCAAATTTATCCCAGCAATCAAGAAATATTGAGAGGCATGTGTGAGATACAAGCTTCTGTATTCAGCAGTCTTCCGAATATTTTTTCCAGTGGATCAAAGTCATTTTTTGATGCAGAACAGGCTAAGGGGGAAATATGGAAGTTTGTCCAATGAGGGTGAGCCATCAAACAGAAGGGGGCTCTGCTTCCCATTCTTGTGATAATAAAGCTCATAGAGGGACTTTGCCAGTGAAACCTTTTTCCAATGTTCCAAAGGAAAATGCTTGAGAGACAGAAAAAAAAGCACAGGAGCTGACTAGAAGAATCGGGAATACCTTGAACTTGGAGTCTGGGGTTAGGAGATGGAAATGAACAGGAAGAATACCAGCAATAATGAAATTAGTGAATAAATGTGAGACCATAAAGCATTGATCACTTTTGCGAAATATGTCTACGAGAAAAAGTGGCTGAGAGAGATTGATTTTTGTTGACTTTGTTAAAGTTGTTGGGGAAGTGCTAGTCATATGCCCCACTTTGTGTCAGTAATGTTTGAAAGGAGACTAAATGGAAAAAAAGAGAGAGAGAGAAATAGGGGAAAAGTGACTTCACGTAAAACGTTTTTGATCTTAACAGTATTTGCATAAAACATTTTACTAAAATTGCATGTGATGTAGTAAAGCATTTTCAGTGATTGTTGTGCGTGATGAAGATACTAAAGTAAACAAATGCTTTTTTCATCTCAGTTTTAATTTTAAACAATGTAAGCATTACAATGTAAAAAGGGAAGAAAGGTTGGACAAAAGCATGTTTAAGTTAATAGGTTGTAGCCTTGGTCTGCTGGGGTGGGGGATGAGGTGTAAAAGTTCACTGAGTATACTATATATGTTGCATTGAAAAATTTTTTTTTTACTTTTGCATAGGCAAAGTCTGGATTAATGCCTTTGGCATAATCTATTGACATTTTTTTTGAGAATTTAAATGGATTTTAAAATTGAGAGAACACAATATAATAAATAGTTTTCTTAAAGCAAATAAATGACCAGTGCCACTTGAGAAATCTGGAGCTGAGGGAAGCTCTATGTTTTGATCTTATGTTTCCATGGAAACAAGCTGACTAAAGTTGAAGGCAATAAATCGACAGGTCTGGATGTTGTTTACTGTCAGAGACGTAAACTTAAAAGGTACAATGGCAATCAGTTCAGTAAAAAAATAGTCATTGGAAGTGAATAAGAGATAGTAGCTTTTCTGATAACTAAATACTTTAATGCATTTACTGGAATTGTATATATTTAAAGATAGCCAGTGCACATTTTTCTTAAGGCTATAAGCTAATGTGTTCTGAAAACACACAAGTTGCATTTCACATCTGGGAGGATAATACAGATAAGTCAAGAACAGAGAGCAATTAGTATAAGCAGGAGCACAGGCTGTTAAAGTTAGCATGAATAACCTTCATTTTAGGTTAGGTTTTACCCGTGTGTGCAGCTGTTGAATTGACACACACACACAGGAGGGTTACACTTCATTATTTGAAATTGTACATAGTTTTGTGTGTTTTAAGTTAATAGGTTATGAGGGTGTTCTGGAGGTGTTTTTTTTTTTTTTTTTGAGGGCTTTCATTAAAATAAAAGGACTTGTAAATTGTGTTATAGGTTCAAATGGAGATGATAAGGAACAACTGTATAAAATACCAACCTGCCAAACATTAGTGGGTACATGTAAAACAAAAGCTGGAAATACATATTTAAAAAAAACTGTCATATATAACAGGTAGGAATAATAACTTCTTATAATGGCTACACTAAGCATATTATTTTGGAAAGTGAATAGCCTCATGGGTATAGTCAAAAAGGAAATTATTGAATTATATTAAAAAATACAGAGTGCAAATAGCAATGCTACAGTAGATACACTTGGAATGAAATGAGCATATGAATTTGACAAAGAAAGAATTTCAGGAGGGATATTCAGCAGAGTAACAGGAAGCAAGGAAAATGAGAGTACTTATACAAATTACCAGAGGAGCTCTACAATATAAGAAGGGGAAAGATAATAATGGTAGATTTTGTGGTAGTAAAGGGCTACTGGCAATGGATGAGGATTATGCTGGCATGTATTTATATTCCATCTAAAACTGCTATTATGGAGCTTAATAACATTTTAGGAGAAATAATTAGCTGTCAGCAGAGAATATTACTTACAAGTGGGGACTGGAACTAGATTTACAACAGTGAAGATGTATCTAGGGGAAATATATAACAAAAGAGGGTAGATTTCTGAAGAAATTTATGAAAATATTTGATATAGAAGATGTGAATTCAGTAATGGGAACTGTGAGAGAATTCGCATTTTATTCCCCAAGGTACAATAACTGGGTTAGACTAGACAGAAATTATATTTCCCAGGAACATATGTATTTAATTGAAATCTACAACACACATCCAATAACTATTTCAGATCATGCACCAATAACAACTAAGATAAAAAATGCAGGGTAAAAGAGTGCAAATGAGACATTAGTGCTTCCCCACTTTCCTGTTAAAAATAGAAGAATTTAAGGAGTTGATAGTGGAAATTATTTGATAGTTATTAGGGAAGGTAGAAATTTCTTCAGAAGTTCTAGCTAGTGAGTGGGATAAAATGAAAGTGGAGTTTAAAAATAGGGTCTAAATAAAAGAAAAAGAGATATGGTTAAGAAGTAACAAGAATTATTTAGATTGTCTGACAATGGTTAAAATGTTGCAGAATAAGGGGGATCTCACAGCACAAGAGATACAAATGCAGAGTCCTAAAGAGAAAATACCAGAGTATCTGGATAATATGCATGAGTTTAGAAAGAGTGCTGTTAAGCAACTGTTTTTTGATTATAACTACAGTACACAAAAACTTTTAGCACAACAGTTTAGGAAACAGAAAGTAGAAAGGGTTGTTGCTAAATGTGGGGAGCGTATGATAAGAAAAACAAACAAAGGTCTTGTACAGAGGTCTTGTAGAAGTATTAGAGATGTTTCAGAAATTTTATGAAAATTTGAATAAAGCAGAGGAATGTGTTAATAAGGAAAAAGTACAAATGGAAATATTTATGGAAGACTTAGGTGTGCTGAGGTTAGAATTAGATGAGACTCAACAATTAACAGTTAAGTTAGGAGGAGATGAGATGAAAATGGTGATATATAATCAATCTGCATAAAAGTCTCCAGGAGTAGATGGTATTCTTGTGGAAGCTTGAAAGCTAGAAGGGAAGAAAGTGATAAACATCTGGAAGGTTTGGTTTAATAGTATTTTAAAAGAGGGGAGGCACCAACATCCTGGGAAAAAGCTGTGATGGCTGTAATACCTAAAGATGGTAAAAAACAATAAGACCCAGCTTCATACAGAACCATTTCAATTTTAAATCATGATTATAAAGTGTTTATATCTATAATAACTAAAAGAATAGCAAAGGTGTTACCAAAATTGATCGATCAATATGGTTTTGTGGAAGAAAGGCAAACAGTTGACAAAATTAGTAGAACACTGATGATCCAGAGAGAAGGAGAATGTAAGAAAATATCACTTTTGTTGGTGGGTTTTGGTGCAGAGAAAGCATTCAGCAGAGTAAGCTGGGATTTTATGAGTAGGGCAATGAACACATTTGCATTCCCTGATGCAATAATAAGGTTAATTAGGATACTATATGAAGGATCAGAGGCAAAAATTAAAGTGGGAGGGTTTCCCTCTAAGTTTTGTCTGAACAGAGGAAGCAGGCAGGGGTGCCCTCTTTCCTCTTTGTTATTTGTATTATATTTAAAGCTATTGACAAAGAAAATAAGGAACTCAGAAATTCAAGGATATAATTGTCATGGTAATCAAGAAAAGTTGGCTTTATTTGCAGACAATATTATTTTGTACCTGATAAAACGAGAAAAGGATATTTCAATGTGGTGGAACATTCTGAGACACTTTCGAGTCATTTTGAGATATAAAATTAATGAAGCCAAAACAAATGCTATAGTTTTTCACTATGTGCCCACACAGGAATTGATTCAGCAATACCCATATTTATGGGGACATGATAAACTGAAGAATTTGTGAGTATGGGTTAAAAAGAATTATGTTATGGCAGCTAAGGATACAGTATATAGCAAGAGACTAAAGAAGATAATGCAAAAAATGAGAAATTAAAAGTTCTTGTTTATGAATATTGACAGGAAGATACAAGCAGTGAAAATGTTTTTAGTCCCTTTAGTTTTATATATAAGTCAAGCATGTTTTTGTCAACCAGAGGGGAAGTTGTAGACAATAATTAATGAAGAGTTGAAGGATTTTATCTGTGAGGGGAAGAGGACAAGGGTCAAGTGGGATAAGCCAATCATTCCAATATAACAAGGTAGATTAGGATGATATGATATGTAGGGATATTTTAGAGCTATACAGTTAAGGCTCATATATAGAACTCAAGCAGAAAGCTATAATTCAAAGTGAAAAGGGATAAAGATGAAGGGGTGGTATTCAAGAAATAAGGAGGCAGTATAATTTTGGATGCAGATCCTTAAAGAGAATAACAACAGTCATATAGAATATTATATTTATAAAGTAGCAGAAAGTATTCTAAGAACTAAGCCAACATGAAAATGGGGAAAGGAGATTCTGCTGATAGGGATGCTTGCAATTAGGGGTACAGAGAACAGGCAAGAGGACTCTGGAATTTACTGCAGAAAAACACCAAAGGAACAAAAGCACTGGGAGCAAGCCGCTATTTAGACTGCAGGCTAGAGACTGCCTTTCCTATTGGGGATTGATATCAGAATACAGGCAAAGAGAAAGGTAATGGAGAATCCTAAGTGAAACACCTGCTGTGGTATTGTTTTTAGTTGAATCTAGAACATAAACTGATGTTTAAAATAGATACTTAGTAGGGCATATAAAATATCACATGGTAACTCTAGGAATCAATTAGAGCAGGTTCAAGAAAGATTGGGAAGAGAGACTAGATAAGCAATTCACAAGAAAAGAATGGGTAGACAAAATAAGCAACAAAGTCTAGAAG
>NC_056743.1:627711018-627808518 GCF_019279795.1 Protopterus annectens | reverse complement strand
TAATCTGAATGGTGTGAGGCAGCCAGGATGGAGAGAAACCAGGGGGATACCTTGTGATGCGCATGTGGAGCAGTGGGTAGAAATGGGGGGGGGGGGGTAGAGCCCCTAGCTCAGAGTGCTATTTCACCTAAGACTGAACCTCCTTGTGCATGTGACTGTGTGTGTGTGTGTATCTTATATTTTAGATGTAAAAAAAATTCCCCTACAACAAATCCATGTGCTACAGCAACTTTGAAACATTAGAATTGTACTGATCCTATCTCTGCCTTATGCATACTCTATAACATAATCACCCTGATTCAGGATACATTACTGCTTACCACCAAAGACCTGTCAAGAACTCCTATGTAATGTGAATCACTAAAAATGTGAGGTTATTAATTGCAATTAGAAAAAAAAATGCCTGGAAAGAAGGGAAAACATATCTGCAATATCACCAAATCTCAGCTGAATGTGCAACCAGAATCTTAACCAAGAATCGATGGCCCACTACTATCATGACCTTCAAGTTACATATCTTGTCAACCAAAGAAAATTCTGGATTGTCATTAAATTTATTAGCATGAACAAAATTTTCCCAAAATTATGCTCTTCCTGCAGTAAGAAGACGTAAGATATGAAAGCAGAAGCTGTGAAACACAGACTTAAGAAGGACAAATGTAGCTTGTATTGTGAAGAAATTAGATTTTTTATGAGAAAATAAATCAAGAGTGGAAACTACCTTGAATTAAAATGGAGTCTAGGTCCATGTGACTTAGCATGTTATTTATTTTTCTGACATAAGCATAATTTCATGTTTTGTTAGGTCAGCTATAAAGAAATAGAATTATTCAGTATGATCAAGGTTATGATAAGAAAGTACAGGATGTCCTGTCAGCAGGACCTTTCAGAAATTTGTATTTTTCTGGTCAGTCAGCTAAAACTGTTTCATTTATACTGTGTGATTTTTACTATAAAAATAAGATATCTCCCTTTGCTCTGGAAGACACAGCTTTACTTTACTTGATCTCCCACACACATGATTTTCTGTGCAGTAAAGGAGATTATTTTCTGATTAACTATCTTGTTCAGTACTATTACTAAATAAATATGTGTAATACTAAATAAAACTAAAGGCATTGCTTCTGGCCACTTAAGACTGTTTTTTTTATGAAAGCCACCAGTAAGCTTCATTGCCACGAGTAAAGTGTATTTTGTTACATGCAGTTTGGTATGTCAATATCAAATTATTTATCAGATTATATTTCTAATCAGGGGGAACTGTGATGTTGTACTGGATTAGATAGATCTGCTTCAAACCAAAAGTTTCATATAAGCATGAAGAAAGCGTGAATTCAAGTACTGTACTGGCAAAAGCACCTAGTAACCCTGTCAAGAAATAATACTAGTCTTAGTATAAGAAATCCAGCAGAACCGTTAAGCTTATGTGGGTGCCATTTCGGGTTAACAGAAAAGCATCATTACAAACCAAAACAGTGAAAGCCACATATTGTTTAGGCCTTGTAGTGGCAAGTAGTGTTAGTAGTTTGAGTCTTTTATTCTTTGGATAACAAGTGCTGCCCAACAATCTCGGAACTTTGGTGTCGGGTAAGTCAGTTAGTCATAGAGTCAGACAGTGTACATGAGGAAATTAAGACAATCAAAGCCTCTCTTCAGGTTTTATATCATTTGCAGCTAATTGCTTTAACCCTTTAAGCTCTGCTTCTAAATAGGGTCAGTTATGTATCTGGTAAAATTCAAGCTAATACATTGATAGTAATGCACGGTTAGTATGGAAGTCTTCAGGTAAAGAACAATGAAATAGGCAAAGGTGGTAGTCATGAAAGCAGATAAATCAGGAAGGTTTCAGTTAGCCTGCAGTAGTCAAAAATGGCTGAAAATAAGGTTTAATGGCTAGAGGTGTAAGCTGAGAATAAGCTATGCCAGCACATATTGGCCTAATTCCAATAACCAATTCATATTCTGCTGTGTGACACTGAAAATCAGTCACTGCTTGCTGTAGGATCACATCTGAAAACAGGTACCATGGCTAGTCAGTTGAGCACTTAATGTGTAACACAGAACATGCGTAACATCTCTACAGTCAGTCGGTTTCATTTAAATAAAAAAGTAAATGTAATAATAATAAAAATAATAATGGGTGCCAATCTGGGATTCTCTGTTGTAACACAAATGCATTTTATCTCACTCATAAGTCACACTCTGGTCAAATGTTAGTAGGATGTCTTTGTTTCGTTTCATAGGCTGCCATTGGAAAATCTCTGAAGAAAAAAGTTTTTGTGGGATAAAGCTTTTATGAGAGCTGTATCATGAGGCTTAAAACTTTTGGTATAGCACTTCAACTAGCTACTAATAATTTTACTTATTTTATCCTTCAGGTATACTTACTTGCAACTGTTCCATCCTTATGGAAAATGTAAGTATCTGCTGCAAATTCTGTATAAAAAGTTCCTCAGTTTGTCCATGTATAAGATGGTTATATTTTCCTGATATTATTGCAATAAGCATTATTCTGAATTTAAAAAAAAAGAATTCAAAGTACAACTTTTACTTATTAATCAATTCCCCACTCTTTCTTTAATATAATCAACTCTGAAGTTGTTGCACATTGGAAAAAGAGGAATGTCCTTCATTCAAGGAGTATAGTTTCACACTCACTGATGTTCTCACTCATGATGTTTGCAGCTTCTATATACTATCAAAAAATATAGATTTGGCCAGAAATATCAAATGGAAAAGAATAAGAAAGAACTGAATACAGTAGAATCACATGGCATGAACCAGAATAGTACTGCAAGCCCTATGCAACATATATTTAATGCACTAATGTGTACTATGACATTTTACAGTCTTCAGAAATTCTCTCCATATAATTATAGGTACATCTTCAGCTATATTTATGTTTCTTTTGCTGTTCTCTGACATGTATTTTAACTCTGTGTTTATTGATTTAACGTTTTCACTTATTTATATGTATTGGCTCAACAGTAGTCTTGGTTTATTGTTGAAAAATAATCCATAAGAACAAGACTCCTACTCAGAAATATCTTGCTCTGTTATATTTTTGTTCTCTAGGGATCAGTGTAAAGTCACAAACAGAGCACTGCTGTGCTTGTTTGGAAATAAACAAGCCACTGATTACATTGTAAACATCATGCTTTCGTGGAAAATTACCTCAGGAATGGGTAAAGGGGACAGAAGTACTGATAATTTGAATATGTTCTGGTTATGGATATTGAAATTGACTTTTTCAAGTGTGGATATTTATACACCAGTTTCTGAAAATTCTAGCCTGTGCTTCATTCTGACAAATATGTTTGATATTCACTATTGCAGTTGCCTGCTGTGTAATGTACTCATGTGGTAACAACAATTTATTAGATTTTCAGGGGAAGAAGCAACGTGGGGTAGTTACAATGATATTGTTTTGAAAGTCGGGCAAAGAAAACATGATCTGTATGCACCACTGTTACATTCCCTAACCAGATGCACTACAGCTCATTCCTGGTGCAGAGTTGTTATTACTACACACAGAAACATCTCCCATGTCAGTAGTCCGTATACCACAAAACAAGTACATTCAGGTTGAGGTTATATTCTTAAACAAACTGCACTATTTCATGCACTCCTCATATGATACCTCTCTGCCTGTAGCAAATTTTTTAAGAAAAAAAGTATTAGACAGCACTGAATGTTGCGGCACTTGTATGTGGTCCAAGTTCAGTTTTGTCATGAAATCTACCACAGGGTGTGATCTGCAACAGTGAGGATGTACCTGGAGGGGGCTAGAAGGGAAAATACAACAAAAGATGGTAGATTTTTGAAGAAATTTATGAAAAATATATAGATTCAGTAGTAGGAGTACAGAGAGAATTTATATATTATTCCCCAGGTACAAAAACTGGGCTAGGCTAGACAGAAATTATATTTCACAGGAACACTTGCATTTAATTGAAAGTTTTGATATGCATCAAATAGCTATTTCAGATCATGCACCAATAACAACTAAGATAAAAATGCAGGATAATGAACTAAAAATGAGACACTGGCACTTCCCCACCTGTCTGTTAAACAGAGAGGAATTTAAGGAATGAGTAGTGGAAATTATTAAGGAGTTATTAAGGACGATAGAAATGTTTTCTGAAAATATATAGCTAGGGAATGGGATAACATTAAAATGGAGTTTAAAAATAGGGTAGAAATAAAAGAAAAAGAGACATGGTAAAGAAGTTAACAAGATTTTTTTAGAGAGACTGACAAAGGTTAAAGTATTGCAGAAGAGAGGGAATCTCACAGGAAAAAGATTAGGTATAATTGCAGAGTACTAAAGAGAAAATGACAAACTACCTTGATAATATGCATGAGTTTAGAACTATTGCTGTCAAGCAACTGTTTTTTGATAATAACTCCAGAGCCCAAAACCTTTTAGCACAACAGCTCAGGCAACAGAAAGTAAAAAGGGTTGTTGCCAAGTGTGGGGAGCGTATAACAAGGAAAATAACCAGGAATTCTGTAGAGATGTTAGAAATATTTCAGAAATGTCTTGAAAATCTATATAAATCAGAGAAATATGGAAATCAATAAAAAGTACAACTGGAAATGTTTAAGGAAGAATTAAATATACCAAGATTAGAGGTACATGAAGCTCAATTACTAACAGGCTAGGAGGAGATGGGATAAAAATGGTGATGTATAACCAACTCACAGGAAAGTCCCTGCAAATAAATGGTATTCCTGTGGAAGTTTGGAAGCTAGGAGGGAAGAAAGTCATAAAGATCTGGAAGATTGTAACAGTATTTTTAAAAGAGGAGAAGCACTAACATCTTGGAAGAAAGCAGTGATGGCTGTAATACCTGAAGATGGTAAAAACCCATCAGATCCAGCTTCATATAAGTTCATTTTGAATATAAACCATGATTATAAAGTGTTTGTCTATAATGTCTAAATGATAGTAATGGTCATGCTAAAATTGATAGATATGGATTAATATGGTTTTGAGGAGGAGAGGCAAATATTTGATAACATTAACAAAGCAATGATGATCCAGAGGGAATCAGAATGTAAGAAAATACTGCTGTTGTTGGTAGGTCCTGATGGAGAGAAATCATTTGACAGAGTAAGCTAGTTTTTTATGAGAAGGGCAATGGAAGTATTTGCATTCTCAGGTAAAAATTATAAGGTTGATTAAGAGGATATATGAGGAATCCGAAATGAAAAATTAAAGTGGGGGGAGCTCCTCTCTGATAAGTTCTGTTTGAGCAGAGGAAACAGACAGGGAAGTCTTCTTTCCCCTTTGTTATTTGCATTATATTTAGAACCATTGTCAAATAAAATAAGGGACTCAGAAATTCAAGGATATAATTGGTATGGTAGTCAAGAAAAATTGGATTTATTTTCAGATGATATTATTTTATATCAGATAAACCCTGAAAAAGGACATTTCAGTGCTGCAGGACATCCTGAGACAGTTTTAAGTTTTTTTGGGATACACAATTAATGAAGATAGAACAAAGGAAATAGCTGTAAATGATGTACACACATGAACTAGTTCAGCAATACCCATATTTATGGGGACATGATAAAATGAAGTACTTGGGAGTATGGATTAAAAATGATATGTGGGGAGAGACTAAAAAAATGATAATACATAATACAAAAACTGAGAAATTGGAAACTCTGTTTTATGGATATAGATAGCAAGATATAGAAGTGAAATTTTTTTAGTCTCTTTAGTTTTATACACAGGTCAGGCATATTTTTATCAATTAAAGGAGAAGCTGTGGATAACAATTAATAACGAGTTGAATGATTTTATCTGGGAGGAGAAGAGGGCAAGAGTCAAGTGGGATAAGTTGATCTTTCCAATAGAACAGATTGGTTTGCGATTACCTGATTTGAAGGGTTTTTTCAGAGCTACACAGTTAAGGCTCCTCTACATAGTACAAGAAGAATACTATAATTCAGAGTGGAAAGAGATGATAATGAAACAGGGGGAAGCTCAAGAAACAAAGAAAGTCTGGGATTTTGGATGCAGATCATTAAGGATAATAACAAGAAAATAAGAAAAAGGGGACTGGAATTTACTAGAGAAAACTGACAAAGGAACCAAGGTATTGGAAGCAAATAATTAGAGAGAAAAGGGTAATAGAATTGGGAAGAGGCCAATAATTCATTTGTACTGCAGGCTAGCAACTGCCTTCCCCATCAAGGATTGATATCGGAGTATAGGCAAAAAGAAAGAAATGGGGGGATACTGAGTGAAATACCAGCACTGGTACACCTTATAGTACAATCTAGAACAGAACCTGTTAAAAAAGGATAATTAGTAAGGTATATAAAATGTTGCATGATAATTATAGGCATCAATCAGAGGAAGTTAGAAAGGATAGAAAGGACTGGGAAAAGAGACTGGATAAGCAATTCACAAAAAAACAATGGGGGATATATGCATGGCTCAAAAATATGCAACAAAGTCTAGAAAATTTATGATCTTTACTTGGAAGTGTTTGCATGGGTATTTTTATAGCCCAAGCAGACGCCAATGAATTTTTCCTCTGGTAAATTGCAAATGTTGGAGGTGTGATGGGGAAGAAAGATATAATTGGGAACATATTTTTAGGAGTGTAATGAGTTGGCAGACTTTAAAAATTCCCTGCAGACTAGTCTATCAGAAATATTGGGTGAGTAAATTGATGTAACTAAAGAAATTATTTTTTACCTATGATACAGAATCAGAATTGGCTCAACATTGTAAGGCCTTTCTGAGATTATTTCTGGTGGCTGCCAAAAAAGCAATGACTAGAAAATGTAAATCAAAGTCTCAACCAGCTGTATTAGGACTAGTGAATATAGTAATGGATATAAAACAACGGGCAGTGGGATCTTTAGAAAAAGTAAGAATAAATTACATAGAAAAAAGGGAAATTGTGGTAACAATACCTGCAGAATAATGTTTTGTAGGAGGAATGAGGTTTAAGGGAAGGTAGGAATTGAATAAGATTTGTAATGTTTGACTGACAATGACTGGATAGATTGTAAGTGATGTATAACATTTGCAATTGAAAATATGTCAATATAGTTTGTTTTTATTTATATAAATGTATGATTGCCTATCTCATAAGTGATAATTTAATAAAGATGTTTCTTGTTTAAGTTAAAGAAACAACTACTTTAAGGCTCTTGTCACACATTCTTTGTATTGAGTATGGTAATGCCAGGTCCCCCCTTATAATCTTTCCATCTCTGGTAGACTTGTCTTATGGTACACACCACATCTTTTCACTTTCATTACAAATAAATATTAATAGTCCTAAGTGGAGTGGTTCTTATTAGGTTAGGTTACTTTGTAACAAAGAGGAAAGGTTCTTAATAAATGTTGTCAGCACTGCAGTCTCCATCTGAAAAATGTGGAGTCCTGCTTTTAAGCATACTACTGCCTATAAGAGTCTAGCAAATGAAAGCATACTGCCTATGCAGTGCATTTTGGGTGATTGTTTCAGTTAAGATGGCAATTTAATTTTCAGATCCTTTTATATAAATCGGTAGCTATCAGAGTACAATTCTGCCTAGATTTTAATGACAATTAATAAAATATTGATAATAATATACCCAGAAATATATACACTACCAATTCTTGGAGTTGTCACAAAGTGCCAGCCTTAGTAATACACTGCTTGTTATAATGGAGCACCAACTGAGTGATATCTGCTGTCTACAGTGATGAAAGTACAGCTGTTCATTATTAGCAGGATTTCTTAAGGCTCAGTACCAAATCTGGTGCCTACACACACACACACACGCACACACACACACACACACACACACACACACGTATGAGCACGCACTCACACATGCATATAAATATATATAAATCGGCAGAGGGTTGGGATTCTGGAAAAAAAGTATGCATCATTGTAGATGACAGATCTCCAGTACAAATCGCATTTAGGATGTGTGAAGATGATGAGACTGGGTGCGGCAAGGTTGGGGAAACTGCCACGTGTATGGCAGCTTAGAATAAATGTAAATAATTGCAAAATAATGCATATGTGACTGTACCAGATGAAACAGAAGGCACAGCTATGGACAAAGAACTTGCAGCAACTAAACTGGATGAACCTCTGCTTATAAGTGTAGCAGAAAACTTGAAGAAAAATCAACGTAAGCATGCAGTACAAAAATCTAGGAGGAAAAATCTTGTAAAAAAAGTAGAAAATGATTATCCATTTTACATGGAAAGTTTGAGAGGCTGTTGTAATGCATAATGCAGTATGCCCTTAAGAATCCTGTATGTGAGAGGTCACATGACTCTGGCTTGCTTCTGTTGCTCTTGTACTAAAGAGTATGGCTGTTTCCCTGTTAGCTTCTGTGTGTCAGCATGTTATTCCTTAACTTCTGGCAACATATGAAGATTTTCTAAACTCACAAGTAAATGCCAATACATGGTATCGCAAAAGGAACATAGAAGGCACCGTGGCATTGAATTCCAGGGAGTCTACAGTCTATAGTATTCCGCTATCGAAATAACATTGCCTACCAAACATTTATAATAGAGAGGCTTTTGATTTAAAAACTGCAGAAATGCTGCATAACTAAATGAATTCACTAGACCACCAGGAGCAGTTTTGCTGCTTAAAGCAATGCACCAGACAATGAACAAATTTGAAAAATGAACTGGAAAAGTAGACAATGCTGGTAAGCTCCAGCTGCAGGAAATATACCATTTTGGACTGAAACCAAATTTCAACAAACTTTATCAAGCTGTTATGACTAGAAATGAAAAAAGCAGGCTCCAAACAGCATAATTAGCTTAAAGCAATGAAAATGAGCAAAACACCACAAGTCAACTACAGAAGACATAAAACACCAAATTCCAAAGAAAACAGCACAATGCTTACAGAAAAAGTGAATTACTTTGTCTATCAAATTATCTACCAGTTCCTTTTATTAAACAGTTGCTGAACTTGCTTCAGTTTCTAGGCCACCACTGGACTGGTTTAACATAAAGCTGGAAGCAATGGGCATAGAAGTTTGATCTTTACATCTTCACTTCTGGATTATATAAAACAAGTGAAGAAGTCCATATTTGCAACTTTTCTCTGTCTAGCAGATGAGTCTGCAATTGAGGTGTTTGAAACATTTAATCTTAAAGTAATAGTAATTTCACATACTAATAATATATTCCTAGAGTATTGTAACCGTAAAATAACTGGCCATAAATACACTGCTTGTTTTACACTGGAAACCGGATTTCACAGGAAACTATTAATGCATATATGACTGAGTCAAGACGTAAAGCTAAAGATTCTGAGTTTGGCAGCTTACATGATTCATTACTGAGAAACAGAATTGTATGTGGCATAAAAATGACAAAGTTATGAGCAAACCTTTGTCTGAATCTGATTTGACAATGGAATCACACAAGTGCTAAAACTGAATGAAATTCTGTGTCTCTGGACTCAATGTAGACTATCTTCACAAACCTTTACACATATAACACCTAGCTATTACATGCAGGTAGACCTACCAATACTGCACATAATTAGAAACACATTTTAACACTTTCTGCAGTGAACACTTACTTGCATGAGACTTTAGTATTGCACAGGTACTTGGTTAAGACATTGCATTGATCCTTGCACAGAAAGAGGCATTTAAGCATTGCACTGTGAATATTAGAGTATTGCACTGTGGACCTTAGAGTATTGCACTGTGGTTAATTTACCAATTCTTAACATGCATTGCACTGAAAGAAGAGATATTTTATTGCATTGCTACTGCTCTAAATGTCCTATAAGTTAACATTCATAGTGAGTATTGCACTAAGTATTAGATGAGACTGGTAACCAGATTAATGCACAATGTAAGACAAGCAACTACAGTTTCTACTGACCCAGATGGCCATCATGGAGCATAGTTGTTACTAGAGTTCAGCAGCCTGATGACATTAGGGAAGAAGCTGTTCCTGAATCTCGTAGTTCTGCAGTGTATGCTTCGGAAGCACTTTCCGGATGACAGCTGTAGGAACAGTCTGTAAGCAGGGTGAGTGCAGTCTTTAATTATTCCTCTGGCCCTGCTGAGACATCTGAATAAGTACAAGTTGTGGATAGGTGGTAAGGTAGTCTTAATGATCCGCTTGGCTGTCTTCACCACTCCCTGGAGGGATTTGCGCTCAGAGGTAGAGCAGCTTCCATACCATACTACGATGTTGTTCATCAGGATGCTTTCTATAGTACCTCTGTAGAAGGTAATGAGAACTGTCGATGGGAGATTTGTTCTCCTCAGCCTTCTCAAAAAGTGCAATCTCTGGTGCGCTTTCTTGACTATGGCATTTGTATTGGTGTTCCAAGATGAGTCCTCATCAATGTGCACTCCCAGAAACTTCGTGCTTCCACTCTTTCCACTGTTTCCCCATTGATGGTAAGGGAAGAATGTTTCTTGCGATTTTTCCTGTAGTCAACAATGTTCATGTTTAGTGCTAAGTTGTTATTTCCACACCAGGTAATCAGTTGTTCCACCTCATCTCTATATACTGCTTCATCATCGTTACTAATGAGCCCCACCACTGTTGATTCATTAGCAAACTTGATGATGTGGTTTGTATTGTACCTGGCTGTACAATCATGTGTTAACAGGTGAACGGCAAGAGACTTAGTACACATCCTTGTGGGACTTCAGTATTAAGAGTGATGCTGTCTGAGGAGTTATTTCCTGCACACACTTTCTGCGGTCTGTCTGTGAGAAAGTCAAAATCCAGTTACAAAGTGGAGTGTTGACGCCTAGTTGGAGTAGCTTCATTACCAGATGAAGATGAATGACCATTTTAAAAACAGAGCTGAAGTCAATGAATAGTTCCCTTTCCAGGGATAGATGGAGTGCAAGAGAGATGGCATCTACCATAGAGTGGCAGATAAAAAGACATGCAGAACACTTACATGTATGTAGAATTATTATAAAAAATATGTCTGTTGGTAATACAGTTAAAACAATGGCAAAATGGGTTGGCACCCTGGGCAGTGCCCTCATTTGGTTCCCTCACTCCAGAATAACAACTAAAAAAAAATAATCTAAAAAATGTCATGTGTGTTGAAGACCTAAATAAAGAAACAAACAAATATACATTTTTAAAAAGTTCTCAAAGTAATGCTGTACTTCTAAGGGACTGATTAGCATCTCCTCTAAAGCACTGATCACATCCCCTAATACCTTGCACTCAGAGCAACCTACTCTCCTCTTTTCTTTGTTCCCCCTTCCTATGCCACTGAACGGAACAGTACTATGAACAAGGCTAAGTATAATGTAAGAAACCATTCAAACAGTTTGGCAGCAAAGAAAACTTCAGTTATGTATGAGATTGACCATTTTGTTCAATATTTAATTATTGCCATGACTAAAAGTAATTTCCAGCTCTTAAACGAGAGTGTAGAACAGAAACAAGATCAAGCTAACCATGTTGTCAGGTATGCAAGTCAAGAAAGAAGGAACAGAAACCTGTTCTACAAGTTAATTACTGGGCAAACTTCAATTTGTCTAATGCACAAACTAACCTATGTAAGTCAGAAAGTGATATGTTTGTGACTGCTGTTTTTTTTTTGTGTTACAACTTTGTGCAGTTTCTTCACTGAACTCAGAAACTCAACAGTTTTGTCAATGTAAAAGTCAGTGAACTGGAAAACTCTGAATAAATGGCATCTTTATCACACTTAAGGTTGGCACCAGGGCTGAATACAGCATCATTACTGAGAGTACTCAGACAATTGGTGAGCTTCAGAAATTCACTGACTCAAATATTTGTTTCATTACTGACATTTTTCTGTACATTAACTGAAACACTAGGTGAGATTAAGCTGTATTATTTGTAGAAAAACAAAGAGCATGATTTATTATTTCATGCTGTGTTAGTTCAACAATATAACATACCAGATAGGTCTGCACATAAACTAAAGGACACAAGTAAGCAAAATCACAGTGTACATATGCAGGAACAGTGCACTACAAACTGCAATGCAGACACAGGCAGTGATTCGCACTGTCACACATACAGTTATTCTCCTTGTCAAAGAGAGAATACTTTCTACATTTGTATTGTGATATGTGATTGTAAAGCATGGGCACAGGTAGGAAACTGTATGCAAATGCTTCATTAGATGTTTTTGAGTGGTATGCTGATTTATTTACTGGACTAGTTTGTATTCCAGGGCTATAAAGTATAAAGATTAACTTCTAGGTGCCATCACTTATCCATGCAGCAGGAAAAGTGCTAGTGGTGTCAAGGCAAAGAATTACAACAGATGAAATGTATGGAAAACCTGGGAATAATGGAAAACAGAATGAGCCCACATCATGGGTCAATAGTATGGTAACTGTGATCAAACCTGGCAAGATTAGGATCTGCACTGACTTGCAAAATTTAAATATACCTGTACTGAGGGAGCACTATCCATGAAACAGGGGAAGAAATGGTATCGCTAACACCAAGGGTGACTTTTTTTGGCGATAGATGTCTATCAAGAATTTTGGCAGATAAAACTGGATTTGGACACCTCCAGACTTCATATTTTCAACATCTGACTCAGGGCACACAGGCTCCTTGGGATTCCTTTTAGAAATACCTCTGCTCCAGAGGTATTTCAGAAAATATCATCCCAAATTATTGAAGCTTAGAGACTATTGTAAATATCACTGGTGAAATTTTAGTCTAAGGTGAAACAAAAGTTATACTGTAGGGCTGAAACATCTGCTAGTCTAAATCAATGTATGTTTCTAACTTCTTCTGTATTGTTGTATATATCTTATACGTATATCTACATCAGAAATTAGGTATATATCTCTCTCAGTTGAGACTTCAAAGTAAGCAACCATTTATAACATGTTTATAAATTGATATTTCTTTATTGAAAATAAAAAATATTAAATAGATGAGCTCTTTCAAAGCTTCATCAGATCTCACATAATACTTTTCCTTCATAGTACTGTCTTGGAGATCTGATGAATCTCTCTAGATTAATGTTTGCACTTTACCACAAGAATCTGTTATTTTATAAATAGATAGATACATCTCTCTCTCTCTCTCTATATATATATATATATATATATATATATATATATATATATATATATACATACACTTACACAGTTCCTTAATGCAACAACTTATATATATAAACCCTGAGATCATCATATCTCAGAGGAAAAAGAAATGCTCTGAGAAACAACAATCTAGATACTAAGTCCTCATATTAGGTCAGTCAGGCTCACCATTCGGAACTCGAATGGTTACATCCAGTGAGATTTTAAGCATCCCATAAAGTTAGTGTATTCGGGATGTCACATAACTGTAACTTGTTTAGACAGTTGCTGCCTTTAAAGGACTTAAGGGAATGGTAACTCTCTTTTTAGTTGTTGTCTACTAATGTGGTTATTCCTTAGCTGCTGTCCCATACTGAACCCACTGGTAAACAATAATACAATTTCATCTGTTGTGTGCTTTACAGTTCTAAATGAAACATCTCTGCAAATGTGTAGATTGGGTCGATGTTGTCCATTGGAGGGAAATGGTACCTGGTCAACAAATTAAGATGTGAAGAGAGAGGCTAAGTAATGTTTCATACACCTTTAATGAAAGGTGAAAGAGACAACGTGACAGCAACTTTCACATACCTTTGTATAATTGACAACATCCAGGAGGACAGCACATTTCAGAAGTTGTTTTTCCATTTAAATGCAGAAGAGAGAAGACTAAAACATTTAGTGAATGGAACCTCTTTTAATAGAAAAGGTGGTGGGTGGATAAGAAGACTTTTCTGGAGTTAAAAGTAGTGGGGAAATTTAACTGCACAGAGATTCCCAAGGTGATTTTAGTGGTGAGTGTGGGGGAAGTAGAAAACATTTTAGCTTAGAATGGCAAATTATTCCTTAGTCAAGGATGCATGGAGATAGCTTCAGCTCAGTTGTTCTTAAGTGCTGAGAAGTGCAATGAGATGAAGTAATGGCTCACAGTCTAGATATGTAGCATCAGTGCTAGCAGCAAGTGTATGTACATAGACTCAAGTCTTAGTGGGCCAGGCTGCTGGAAGTCTTTGAATATTCAGGAACTGCTTTATTTATTAGTGCAAAAAGTAACAGGAGATGGATGGTGCAGGACCAACCCACACTAGTGACTGGGGCAAAACTAATCTCATAATTGTAGTTTATTGGTAAGGCTTCTCTAGGCTGTCATATGTATAGATAGTGTCCAGCAGCAGTGGATCCACACACTGGCTTGTGCAAACTATAAGCAGTAAAGAAAGATCACAGTAATGGTGATAACTTTTAGTGGTGGATTTGAGTAATGAGGTTTCACTCCCCCAATATGCTAACAAAAAATAGCTACATAACCTAGCCACAACAGATATGATTCCCCAGAGAAGACACATTATTTACACTAAGCCTATTCCCATATCATGAAGGGATTTTGAGTGTCACTCCAGTTTCTATGTTCACATTACAGTAACTTGTGTTAGTCTGTGGTATCTGAGAAAGTGTGTAAACTTTGGCATATATGTTGGTAGCATTAAACAGCCAGCCTGTTTTGCTGAGATAAGTAAGCACATCTTCAGCAGGATAATGAACTTACTTTTTGGTAGAGTTGTTTGTCTGTGTCTCTCTGTGTAGATTACAGCTTCAGCCTTTTCTCCCCATTGTTAATGCCCATCCATCTTTGGCACATGCCACAATGCTAACAGTGGTAGGCCACTATGTATTAATTTCCTTGACTACTCACTAAGCTGTGACATGTCTTGTAAATAAGGAGAAATAACGCACAGAAAAAGCTAAGAGCCTACGGTTGAAAACACAGATGTCAAAGACAGAATTTTTAATATATGTAAACAGAGCCATTGCCTTACATAGTGCCCCCACCTCTGTCAACTTTAACTTGAGGAACAAAAAAAAAAATCTCAAAAACAAAATCGTATTCCATGACAAAAACATCTTTCTCCCTTTTCTTTTACTCTGTAGTAAAGCAGTTATACATTTAGGGGATTCCTGTAGAAGAAATGAAGCAGTCTGTTGGAAAAGGTGTACTTAAACGTTAAATGTAAAGGTGCAGATGGGAAAGCAAAGATGAATGCTCCAGTGCTCCAAATACACACACTCAAAATAAATTATAGTAAACCTTTGTGCTTACAGAGAGCATGCTCCATTCAATAAATCTTCTAAAGAGTACTGATTTCATGCAATACATCAAAAAGTGTCTGTCAAACATTTGCCAACACCATTATTTTGAAACACACATAATCACAAGTGCAAATCACTAGATTCCTTTCCCCAACTTATACTTGCTACATTATCTTTTTACTAAGCCTGGAGTTAACAGAGTATAAATATATATGTATACATATATATATATATATATATATATATATATATATATATATATTTATATATATATATTTATACATACATATATATATATATATATATATATATACATATATATATATATATATATATATATATAGATATATATATATATATATGTGTGTGGATAGATATAGATATATATGGGTCTACTTCATATGACTGAAATTTCATTTGACTGAATTTCATTTGACCGAGACCATAATACTAAATTTTTTAAATACTAAAAACTCATTTGACTGAATCTCATTATACTGAATTGTAAGCCATAGACAAGATGTGTGTTTCCCTTCTCCTGTGACTTGCTTGTGATAAAAAGAATTACTGTAGCTTATAGTGTTGATTGTCAGAATACTGATAGTCATGTAGAAAGTAGTGTTGTAGTGTTTCTAAATGTGGGTATGTCTGTTTACAGTTTTATGGGCAGTATCTCAAGTAATATGTCAGATGCTTTGTGCATTCCCAGCAGTAGTGGCAGCATGTAGAGGTAATGTATACCCCCGGCTTTTTTTGGTTTTTGTTTTTTTGCTTTTTTGCCTTTTTAAATTTTTTTTTTGGTTCCTTTTTTTGTTTTTTTCCAAGAAAACAAAAGCATTTTTACAAAATTTTCCCGAGCCTCCCTAAAAGAAGATGATTCTGAGGGTTCCCCCCGTTCCCCTTCTGAAGATGTCTCATTTGCAGACATTCTAGAGATCCTGAAACAGAGGGGAAATTGGCCAGCCCTCAACCCTTCGGAGGATGAATCTGTGTATCTTGAGGCTTGGCCTCGCCCTTCCACCTCCTGGGTGTCCCCCCCTTTGACCCCCTCATGCAGGTGGTTGCTAAAAAGGCATGGACGGCTCCTGATTCAGTGGACCCCACTCCCAGGAGACCCTCCAAATTCATAACGGCACCAGCAGACAAACAGTTCTTGACAAAAGGAGTCTCTGTGGATGCTATGGTGGTAGCTGCTGCCACTAAGAAGGAGCTAGCTGATCCTTCAGTACCTGTCCATCCACCTAACAAGGAATCTAGGTCCATGGACAGGTACGGGAAGCGGATGTTCTCGTCAGCGACATTTACCATGCGTTCGCTGTACTACCTATGCCATTTCACTCGTCTTCAAAGGGACTTGATCAAAGAAGCGAGTGAAATGTTGGACCCTACAGCTGCGGGTTTTCAAGATAAGATGAACACTCAGCTGGCTACCCTTAACTCCATAACCAACTCCTCCATGCGCCTTCTTTCTTACGCGGCTGATGGAGCGAGTAGGGCCGCAGGGACAGGTGTGGCCTCACGTAGGCATGCCTGGATGCGGCTATGCAATTTTATGGACCCTTCAAGACGTCTTTCACTAACTCCCGCTTGATGGATCATCTCTTGGTCCTCAAGTGAAAGAAACCTTGACTAGGTGCGAGACTGATGGCAAGACCCTTTCTGCCGCCGGTCCGTTTTCTACTCCTTCTAGGCCTTACCCCAAAGGCCAGAAAGGTGGAAAGATGTGGTTCCGTAAACAATCTCAAGGGACTTCGCCTGGCGACAGGGTCGCTTCCCGCCAGAGGCAGAGGCGGGAATAACAATGGTAGACGTCGCCCTAGGGGCAGGGGGGGTCCGCAGAACCAGGGCAATCGGGAAGCCTTCTCTGACAAGCCCTTTCAGCATCCCTGAGCTGTTCGACTGCCCACCTCGGAGGCAGTCGGGGAAGATTGTCACTGTACCCAGAAGCCTGGCTATCCCTGACTCAAGACAAATGGGTACAGTCCGTCATTTCAAGGCTATTCTATCCCTTTTCTTCGCATTCCAAACCAATCAAAAAAATCCCTTCCAGATGTTCCACCCGCTCAAAGGGATCTAGCGGTTTTGGAAATTTCAAAACTGCTTGCAAAAAGAGCAATTCAGCCAGTTCCAGCAGACCAGCAAGGATCCCGAATCTACTCAAGGTTCTTTTTAGTTCCAAAGAAAACAGGGGACTGGAGACCAATTTTGGATCTCAGTATCTTGAACAGATCAGTCAAAAACAAGATTTCGGATGGTCACGCTGCAATCCATCCTTCCCTTTTGGGCAAAGGAAACTGGATGTGCTCTATAGACCTTCAGGATGCGTACTATCACATAAAAATGAACAGACGCTCCAGAAGATTCCTCCGCTTCAGGCTGGGAACCAGTCATTTTCAGTTCAGGGCCCTGCCCTTTGGTCTCACCACTGCCCCCCAGGTGTTTACCAAATGCATGGCAGTGGTAGCTTCTCACCTGAGACGACAAGGATTCCAGGTGTTTCCATATTTGGACGACTGGCTCCTCACAGCTCCCACCAAGCATCTCCTTCTGGTGGCCAGAGATTACACCTTTCGCATTTGTCAAAAGTTAGGCATTTCAATAAATTGCGAAAAGTCTGTTTTGTCGCCTTGTCGCTATTACTTTCATAGGCAAATCTGGACACAGCGGACATGTCTGCGAGACTAACACATCAGAGAATAGCAGACATTCACAAACTGGTCTCACTCCTTTTCAACAACAACAGAATCAAAGCCAGGTTAGTTCTGAAGGTGTTGGGAATTATGCGGCGGCCATACCTCTGCTTCCGTTAGCCAGATTCCACATGCGGATCCTTCAATGGATGCTCTTCACACAATGGTCATACCAGCAACTTCCAATGTCTCACACCATTATGATCACGCAGGCGTGCAGAAATCATCTCATGTGGTGGATGTCTTCCCTCAGCTCTTGTTGGGAAGACCCTTTGTTCCACCCTCCGGTTGCTACACTGACAACGGATGCCTCCCTGATCGGGTGGGAGCATTATCAGGGCAGGACGGTCCAGGGCACATGGCAACCAAACGAATGCCACTTGCACATAAATGTTCTAGATATGAGAGCAGTGCTTTTAGCGTAAGCCCTTCAAGACTCTCTTCCTTGGGAACGATTGCAATCCAGACAGACAATATGTCTGTAGTGTGGTACATCAACAAACAAGGCGGAACCAGGTCATACCCTGTGTCGAGAAGCACTCAGACTGTGGCAATGGGCGATTTCTTCTCAGCGATTTCTGATAGCAACGCACATCCCGGAAGTCCAATCAAATTGCGGACAAGTTGAGCAGAGCTATTCTCATGCCTCACGAGTGGTCTCTGAAAGACTCTGTTGTGAGAGAAATTTTCCTCAAGTGGGGTCAGCCTTGCTGCGATCTTTTGCTACTCCCCAAAACAGCAAGTGCAGAGAATTTTTCACTCTATTCCCTTTACCAGGCCAACCCAGCAGGAGAGACGCCTAGTCCAAGTTTGGCCCGGGACTTCTGTATGCATTTCCTCCCTTCCCACTAATCTCTCAAGTGATACAGAAAGCTATCGCTCAGAAGGCCTCATTGATCCTCATTGCTCCTTACTGGCCTCGACAGGTGTGGTTCCCTTTCTACATCAATTTCTATTGAGCGACCGCGGCATCTGGACCTAGTTCCAGATCTTTTGATCCATCAATCGGGTCAGTTACATCGCCTCCCTCCCCTCTCTGAACCTCACTGCTTGGTTCCTCCAGTTCCAACCTTAGCCAGGCTTCTCAATTATCTCACCCGTTCGAGATATTTTGATAGCTTCCCATAAATCTTCCACTCGAAGATTTATTTGAGTAAGTGGAAACGCTTCACATATTGGGCTCAAGGAAGGGACATAGATCCTTTCACTGCTTCCATCCAAATAGTCCTTGATTTTCTAGCTGAACTCTTTCATGCAGGTTCATCCCCTTCTACTCTTAAAGTTCAATTGGCAGCTATCTCTAACTTTCATGTGGGTATTTCTGAGTCTGCCTTAATGTCCCACAAGCTTTGCAAAGCCTTTTTGAAAGGAGTTCACTTTCTCAGACCTCCCATAAGAAATCCTCCTTCTCCTTGGGACCTAAATTTAGTTCTTACTTCTTTGATTCTTCCCCCTTTCGAACCTGCAGCCTCCTGTTCTTTAAAATTGCTATCATGGAAGACTCTCTTTCTGGTAGCTATTACTTCAGCTAGAAGAGTCTCAGAACTTCATGCACTCAGCTGTCGACCTCCTTATCTATTATTGTTCCATAAGGACAGGGTATCCTTACGAACCAACCCGTCCTTTTTGCCTAAGGTAGTCTCGACGTCAAATCTAAATCAAAGCATTGACCTCCCTGTCTTTTTCCAGAATATTCCAATAGGTCTGAACAAAAATTACACTGGCTAGATGTTCATCGTCAGTTGAGGTACTATTTGGATAGAACAAAACAATTCAGAAAATCTGACCAACTGTTTATCTCCTATGCAGAAGGCAGAAAGGGACTTTCAGTTTCAAAGGTATCATTATCTAGATGGCTTACATCTCTGATTACCCTTGTTTATGAGATTAGACACCAAAAGCTGCCTAATAAACCTAAGGCCCATTCTACCAGAGCTTTGGCTACTTCATTAGCCTTCCAAGACAGACTGCCTATTGACACCATTTGTGCAGCTGCTACTTGGGCTACTCTCACACTTTCATTTCTCGTTATAAGTTGGATTTAGCTTCTAGGCATAGAGCTAACTTTGGTTCCACTGTTCTCAGGAGTCTGTTCCGTTAGGCCACCCGGGACAAGGTGCTAGGGACGCGGTCCCATTAAGCAAGAATGAAGGCGAGATAGACAACTTAACATAAAGAAGTTATGTTCTTACCATAACGTTCCATGTTAGTTGTCTTCTTCTCGCCTTCTTCTTGCGGCCCCACCTCCTGCCCCCTGGCCTGGACAGACCTAGAGGAGTTGTGATCGTGACCTCTCTTTCTACCACCTCTGTACTTAGGTATATGCTCTGCTGTGCATATTTCCTGGATCAGGATGTAGGTCACCCTTCTTTTTTCCCTTATTTATAGAGGTGGACTTTGTTACTAATTATTCCATTACTACTATAGGCTGGGCCTAGCTTACAAACGAGATCTGAGGTAACTCACGCCTAGCATTGTGGGATATAAGGGGAGCCTCGAGCCGGTGGAACCAACTCTCGAGCTTTTAGAGTGACCGAGTCGGAGCCGAGGTCGGCTCCGAACCCATCCAGCAAGAAGAAGGCGAGAAGAAGACAACTAACATGGAACGTTATGGTAAGAACATAACTTCTTTTTTCATACACCTTTAATGAAAGGTGAAAGAAACAACGTGACAGCAACTTTCACATACCTTTGTATAATTGACAACATCCAGGAGGACAGCACATTTCAGAAGTTGTTTTTCCATTTAAATACAGAAGAGAGAAGACTAAAACATTTAGTGAATGGAACCTCTTTTAATAGAAAAGGTGGTGGGTGGATAAGAAGACTTTTCTGGAGTTAAAAGTAGTGGGGAAATTTAACTGCACAGAGATTCCCAAGGTGATTTTAGTGGTGAGTGTGGGGGAAGTAGAAAACATTTTAGCTTAGAATGGCAAATTATTCCTTAGTCAAGGATGCATGGAGATAGCTTCAGCTCAGTTGTTCTTAAGTGCTGAGAAGTGCAATGAGATGAAGTAATGGCTCACAGTCTAGATATGTAGCATCAGTGCTAGCAGCAAGTGTATGTACATAGACTCAAGTCTTAGTGGGCCAGGCTGGTGGAAGTCTTTGAATATTCAGGAACTACCTTATTTATTAGTGCAAAAAGTAACAGGAGATGGATGGTGCAGGACCAACCCACACTAGTGACTGGGGCAAAACTAATCTCATAATTGTAGTTTATTGGTAAGGCTTCTCTAGGCTGTCATATGTATAGATAGTGTCCAGCAGCAGTGGATCCACACACTGGCTTGTGCAAACTATAAGCAGTAAAGAAAGATCACAGTAATGGTGATAACTTTTAGTGGTGGATTTGAGTAATGAGGTTTCACTCCCCCAATATGCTAACAAAAAATAGCTACATAACCTAGCCACAACAGATATGATTCCCCAGAGAAGACACATTATTTACACTAAGCCTATTCCCATATCATGAAGGGATTTTGAGTGTCACTCCAGTTTCTATGTTCACATTACAGTAACTTGTGTTAGTCTGTGGTATCTGAGAAAGTGTGTAAACTTTGGCATATATGTTGGTAGCATTAAACAGCCAGCCTGTTTTGCTGAGATAAGTAAGCACATCTTCAGCAGGATAATGAACTTACTTTTTGGTAGAGTTGTTTGTCTGTGTCTCTGTGTAGATTACAGCTTCAGCCTTTTCTCCCCATTGTTAATGCCCATCCATCTTTGGCACATGCCACAATGCTAACAGTGGTAGGCCACTATGTATTAATTTCCTTGACTACTCACTAAGCTGTGACATGTCTTGTAAATAAGGAGAAATAACGCACAGAAAAAGCTAAGAGCCTACGGTTGAAAACACAGATGTCAAAGACAGAATTTTTAATATATGTAAACAGAGCCATTGCCTTACATAGTGCCCCCACCTCTGTCAACTTTAACTTGAGGAACAAAAAAAAAATCTCAAAAACAAAATCGTATTCCATGACAAAAACATCTTTCTCCCTTTTCTTTTTACTCTGTAGTAAAGCAGTTATACATTTAGGGGATTCCTGTAGAAGAAATGAAGCAGTCTGTTGGAAAAGGTGTACTTAAACGTTAAATGTAAAGGTGCAGATGGGAAAGCAAGATGAATGCTCCAGTGCTCCAAATACACACACTCAAAATAAATTATAGTAAACCTTTGTGCTTACAGAGAGCATGCTCCATTCAATAAATCTTCTAAAGAGTACTGATTTCATGCAATACATCAAAAAGTGTCTGTCAAACATTTGCCAACACCATTATTTTGAAACACACATAATCACAAGTGCAAATCACTAGATTCCTTTCCCCAACTTATACTTGCTACATTATCTTTTTACTAAGCCTGAGTTAACAGAGTATAAATATATATGTATACATATATATATATATATATATATATATATATATATATATATATATATTTATACATACATATATATATATTTATATATATACATATATATATATATATATATATATATATATAGATATATATATATATATGTGTGTGTGTATAGATATAGATATATATGGGTCTACTTCATATGACTGAAATTTCATTTGACTGAATTTCATTTGACCGAGACCATAATACTAAATTTTTTAAATACTAAAAACTCATTTGACTGAATCTCATTATACTGAATTCTAAGCCATAGACAAGATGTGTGTTTCCCTTCTCCTGTGACTTGCTTGTGATAAAAAGAATTACTGTAGCTTATAGTGTTGATTGTCAGAATACTGATAGTCATGTAGAAAGTAGTGTTGTAGTGTTTCTAAATGTGGGTATGTCTGTTTACAGTTTTATGGGCAGTATCTCAAGTAATATGTCAGATGCTTTGTGCATTCCCAGCAGTAGTGGCAGCATGTAGAGGTAATGTATACGCTCTTGTTTGTGTTGCTCTTTGCCTAAATGTTTTGTCTTTGTCTTCAGAAAACAGCATTAAAAATAAAGATCTGTTTATGTATGCTATCTGTTAAGACCTTGGGAATTTCAAGGACACTTGTGGTATCATTGAGAAGGAGGAGACAGATAAAAAGTGAGATAAAAATCAAAGCAGGTTTTTGATTAATTAAAGAAATTATGCTGAATATCGACAATGTATTGCTTTTTTTTATCTGAGATTCTGAAGTGTGTAATTTGTACTTGTTATCCTTGTAGCAGTATGGGGGCATTTTTAAAGTCTGGGTCAGATACCTTCACCAGCACCACTTTTTAACTTTAATAAACTGAAAATTCTCTTAATCTACCTTTTAGTGAAAATCTCAAAACATAATCAGAATTAACACAGTCACTTCAGCTCTTTTGGTATCTCAGAGTAATCATAAAAGCAATGCAAATGGTATGTCAATACAAAAATGTTTAATATACCGTTTTATGCCCATTAGAGATCACTAAGAAATGTCCATGGTTCTTATTTATTTTACTTACTGGCCTAATCATGATAACATAGAAATAAACAATAATTACAAATGACTGTATATTATAGAAGTGGGCTGTGTTATTGGGTAGCAACAGATGGACTTGAGATTTCATTTTATAAATAATCCATGGAACCATACTAATTGTGTGATAAAATCAATGGTAACCAAAAAACTACTTTCTACGTTATGTACTTCTGAGTTACATGTATGCAGTTAGAACAAAAAAACAGGATGAGAAAGCCATCAACATTAGCATAAAATGACATGCCTTGTGAAACACCTGAAAAGCATACACAGTACCACCTGAATGGATATGGTATTGTACTATGAACATCAGAACTGCAAATGCAATAGTCCTAATTCCACCAGCCCAAATATTGTCTTCTAAAACAGCTTTTAATAGCTGTTTACATATCATAGGCTTTGCCCCTTGGACCCATACATAATTATTCTTGCCCCTGTGTTGCCACAGCTCAGGGGCAGGAGTATCACACCCCCCCCCCAGTTTACACCAGTGGAGCTTAGAATTATAAAGTTCAGAATTACTGCTTTAGACCCACATGCATTCTCTATCTGGCTACAGTATCGCATTACAACTTGTGGAATTGTGAATACAGCAGTTCTGAACTTAATAGCTGGAATGGTGTCACTATTAACTTTTAAACAACTTTTTATCTAAAGGGCTTCACCCTTCTCCCTACCCACAAACACCTGTAAGGAGGTATGCCCATGGCACCACCCTTCCCCCAATTAATTAGCCTTTAACCCTCAGTTGCTTCATATCATAGGACTCAGATCAGTGAAATTTGCTATTCATGCTTCAAAATCATGTACGTTTTCTCCATCTAACCATATATAATATGTAGGATATGGTTATTGGTGATGGCCAGTTAACACAGAGGCATCCATCTATGCTGCTAGTGGCCTGAGGTCACAAGTGGAGTGCGGTCGCTAGGGAAGGTTGACTGAGAGATAGGCCTGGTGATTTTCTGCCACATGTATGATCTCTGACATGAAAACTCCTTGAATAGTTTGGATAACTGTCTATAAGGTAACTATGAGTTGGTCATGACACCACTAACACACACACAAACAGTATATGGCTAGGTAATAATTGTCTGACTGTGTGGTTTGTATATCTAGGAACCCTGAGAACTGTGTTAATGTTGAGCCCCATAACCATGGAAAACTTGAGAAATGGCAACTACAATGGCTTTGTGTAGAGTTGCCCATACATTCTATAATGAGCAACCTAACACAAGTCCTTACACTAAAAAAGTAGCTTGTGTTTAGCATCTACTGCAGGGCAGATCATCCCTCATTTGGCAGCATAACTTTCAGGCATGCATGAGCTGGACAAGTGTACTTTCCTAGTGATATGTGCAGCTTAGCATAAAATGCTATGGTACATAGAACAAAGTTATTTTGAGCAGAAGTTCTTCTGATGCTTTTTGTGTTACTTTACCATCGCTGTGAATTCAGAATAGCTGTTGTACTAGTCTTGGCACTCAGTCAGTGAAAGAGTGGGGTAGTATAAACCATGAGCGCAGGTATAGTCAGAACAAACACATAACTACAATTTGAAGGTGAGCTACTTTATAATGAGAAGGATAAAGTAAGTCCTTTAATACAATTTAAATCACATCTTTATCACTTTGATTATGTATGCAAATGTGTTCACTGTCAACAAGCATGTTAATGTCTTTTAGTGTTTCTCTGTTACATAGAAACTCAATTCTGATGGCACTTAAGAAACCTGTTCATCACCTAATGAGGCTTTAATCCTACATGCTGAATAAGCTAAAGATTCCACTTAATCAGCAGCTTAGTTTGGCTACTCATCATAAGAACTACGTTGTCTGCCCCACATAGTATTGAATTCCATCACAGTTGTCCTTATAACCAGTTTAGGTATGCTGCTGCAATCTTCTACCACTCTCTCTGTGAAGAATGTATTTAACAGACCTGTTGAACATTGATTTCCAGTTGCCTAGCTATGCTGAAAGGCTTTTGAGGTTGTAGCTTTGCTGTGTATGCTGTATATAACAGTTATTCTTGTAGTTTAGTCAATGCAGTACAATACTACTGTTTCAGACACGGAGTTCAATAGTACCTTACACAATTTGAAATGTAGAACATACATGGAACCATAGCTTTTGATGCACCATATCTGTGCCTTTCATTTCCTACTGGTTCCAATAGTAATGCAGCACAGCCAACAGTATACTGCCTTCTTCCTAACTTCTACAATCTAAATGAGTATTACATTACAGCTGCATAACTGCAAAAAGACCTAGTAAACTTTCCTATTCTGCCCTTTTAAGCACCTTAACATTCTTCCTCACCTCTACCCCTACCTTCGCCATACCATTTTTCATGTGTCCAATACCCTCTTCAATGCCTCTCTGTATTACCTGTCCAGAATTCATTCTAGTATTCCATTCCATGTACCATTGCTCTGTCTGAGAAAAAGTACTTTTTGGGATCCAAATAACAGTTAAGCCATGCAGTCTTTTGCATGTGCCCCTTCATTTTCCCAATTCTCTTTTCCTTTCTGGGTGACCCTTCACATCTCATTGTCCTTTCATGATCTTGTTCACCATTATCATGTCCCCATGCCACCCCCTGTCTTTTCTGCTGTCAAGCGATGAGAGCTCTAGCCTTCCAGCCTCTGGTCATATTCCTTTCCCTCCTTCCTACTGATCTTTCTGTCAGAATTCATCTAGCTTCCTTCCAGCAGCTTGATTTCCTTTTCCTTATATGGCCTCCAGAACTACATGCAGTACTCCAGAGGTGTTCCCCAGAGCTCTAAAAATCTTGACTAAGGTGCAACTGTGACTGACCTGCTTGGTAGGGTTAAAAGGACATAGAACCAATGCTGTGTTGGGCAAAGGGCTGCATAAAGATGTATGGCAATAATGTGCAGTGGATGAGTCAGAGACGTAACTGCGATTGGGTTTTATATGAACATAACCTTTTCATCACACTTACTACTTTTCATCATTTGATGTGCTTCTTGCAATAAAAAAATATGGTAGGTATGTTGTATGAGGTAGGAGTAGAAACCTTAACTGCCTGTAAAACATTTGTCTGTATGGGGATTTGTTGGATTGGTCACACCAAATTCATCAAACCTGAGTCTGACAGACCAAACAAAGGTTGGTTTAAAGGAATTATATCCTTAGGGTTTGTTCACCTTGCAGGTAATTGCATTACATGCTGGGATGCAGAGAAGAAAGGGTAGGACGTTTATCCCTAAGGATTTTGGTGAAAGTCTTTTCAGTCTGCAAGCTCAACTGATCACATTTCAGCATCAATTTCCCCAAGGATGGCTGATGCTAGTGGGCTATAAGGCTGCAGCCCCTCCATTTTTTGTATATATAATCCTTATTTTTATTCTTGTATTAAATATGTTTACTTTTTATTTGTCTTTCCTAACCATCAACCACAAAGCCACAAAACTCATTCAGCTTGCAGATCATATTCGGCATGCTTGCACTTCTGCAAATAGCCATAGGAAAAAGTAGGTTGCCAAGCGAAACTTTTTTTACAGCCCAGCTGTAAGTGTGGTCTGACAACTAGAAATAAGGTTGTTATATGCCTTTTGTCACCTCCTCCTCCTGCTGTAGGCTATTTATTAAAGCATTACTTCTTGCTGGACTATTTGGGCTGCCAAATGAAGCAGCTACTTAAAGGATTGGGTGTGGCTGGCAGGTAGCTCTATATCCTGACTAACACAGGTTGATAGAGAGAGTTAGATGGAGACTTGGAATGAATTATAGGCAACATGGATATGGTTAGTCAAGAGATACTCAGAAACATGACCGAGACAATTTTAATAGTTTTACTATAATTAATTTTCATCTATTATCTGTATTCATTTGAGTTTGAGAAAATTTGTCCTGGCGTGGCCAACATGGTGAACAGTTAACAGCACAAAAGTTTGGCTCTGCTTCTTTTCAGTTATTCTGACAGGAATATATATTCCAGATTGGAAGAATAATTGTCTATGACTAATTCTATTTATCTAAACTAATTGTGTAATAATATCTGGAAGAAAAATCAAGTTGTTGTGATTTTTCTAATTCACTATCCTGTCAGAAGTTTTATAAGTAGTTTTTAGACATGAGCCACTCTGAAGTTATTTCAAAAGAGAGTCTGACGAAGAAGGAACTACAATCTATTCCAACAGGCATCCAAGACCTTTCAGTTAAAATGGATAAGCTTGAGATCCAAATGGACAATATAAAAGAATTCTTAGACTGTAAGAAACAACTGGACTTATTAAATGAAGTTATTAAGAAACAATAATTACAGATTTCAACAACAGAAGAAGTAGTAAATGACTTGGATGAAAGGCTGACAGAGAATGAAAATCATGTTGAATTAACGTAAAACAGAATACTTTGCTTTTGGAAAAGGTAGAAGACCTGGAGAGTATATCTAGCAGGAACAGCACCAGGATATATGGAATCCCAGAGAAAGAAGGAGACAACATGATTCAGTTTTTGAACAACTGCTTACCTAAAATTTGGAATTTACCAGAAACATTTTCTTTTGGCATTGAGATATCCTACAAGTCCCTATTGAATTCCTCCCTAAAAAATAATCCACTCTCTCCTACATAAGTTATTAATTCCTTTTGAGTCAGGACAAAGATCTGGTATTAAAGACAGCTTGGTCAAACTCTGCAATCAAAATGAAAGGAAACAATATCAGGCTTGATAATGACTATTCTTCCTTGGTGATTTCTAAAAGAAAATATTGCATCCCATTTATTAGGAGCTTAAGAAAGTTGAACATCAAATCTGAACTTATCTTTCCAGCAAGAATTAAGAGTTTTCTTCCTGAAGGGCAAAAAAATCTATAACATACTTGAAGAAGCTTTGGAGTTTACACAGAAGAAAAAAAATGGATAAATCGGAAGAAATGGACTGATCTTTGTCTAGTTTAAACAGACAAGCAACTAGAAATGGATGGGCAGCTAAAAAAAAAAAATCATAAAAAAACTTAAAGAAAAGTGATGTTTCAGTTTGTCTGTCTGTATTGTTTTTCAAATACTGCTTTAATCTTCTATCTGGGGATATCACACATCACAAGGTAAAATCTTTTGATTTATTTGAGTGATTGTCTTAATAATTAAAGATAATTATTTATTTCCTTTGACCTTATTAAACTTTCCAGTAATAGTGGCTAGGGTCTAATGGAACAGGTGGTTTTCAGTTTCAGCATCAGCCATATTTTTTCTTTAAATCAATACATTAATATAATTTTTCACATGAAATATTTTAGTAGATATAATCATTATAAATATCAGGATGGCTCCTGATTAAATGATATTAATGATTAACTGTTTATCTACAGGAGTCATTTTGAACTGTAGCTGTCCCTCTGATTTGTAGTAGTTACTTTGGGGTCTATATTATATGAACAAAGTTTTATAACTTCGAATACCATATGATCGACACCATATGGTCAAAATTATAAAACTTCGAACAGTTAAAAAAAAAAAAGTAACCTGATAGGTTAAAACAGGGGGGCAAGCCCCCATGCACCCCCACACCCCCGCTCTTTAAATATACCAACTCCGAGATCACACTATAGTGCAATAAAGGGAAATCTTCCCTTTACTGCATTATAGTGCGGTCTCGGAGTTTGTATATTTAAAGAGCAGGGGGGTGGGCACAGCCCCCCACATGGGGGATGCAGGGGGGCTTGTCCTCCTGCCTACAACCCTTAGTTTAGGGTTTGTTCTTTTATTTTATTAGTTTTATATATTTAAAGTTTTATAGCTTCGACCATCTGGTGTCGATCATATGGTATTTGAAGTTATAAAACTTCGAGTATATAATATAGACCCATTACTTTGAACTGTGTTTTGTTTTTTAGAGAGTTTATTAATGATCTTGGTCTGTTTAGTATCTGTATTGGGATTGTTGGTGTGTTTTAGTGTGTCTCTATGCAATATTAACAATATCTACACTTTAAAAGACTGTTACAGAGTTTGTGATATTTTAAACTGCATAAAGGCTTTTGCTTAATAAGCAGCTGTCCTTGTACAATCTTGAGCCATAATTAAATTTAAAAACAATGGTTGCAGTTCATTTTTCCGCTTTAAGTTTGCTATTGTCAAATGCATGTTGTTTAAAAGAAGCCATGACCTTGCTTTTACTCACTGCAGCAGCCCAGCTTTATTTTGGATTTCTCTTGAAAGTATAAGTGTTACATGACCTTTCCACTCTACAGTAATTGGAAGAACTTACTTTAGAACATTAAAATGAGGGGAAATTAAAAAAACCCATGTAAATAGTAGTTTTTTTTATTATTTTAATGATAGAATTTTTTTCTTTGGTTATATTATATGTTGCTTTTGTATCTTTTTTGTATATTGAAGTGCAAAATTAGTAATTCATTCATTTTATGGATTATTTTAGTAAGCTTAAATGAAATATATGTATTAAATTACTAGTAAATGGTTAGTATAGTTTTTGAAATTATTATTTTAATAAATATGATTGTAATTGATATTTTAGATATCTTAAATATTAGAATATTAGTGTATTTCTTTTATGGGCTTCTTGTCATCTATCTGGGGTTTTATGTTTTAATGCCTTTAAAGCTATAAATATTTTATTTATATAAGTTCTATATGTATATATGTTTGACTGTTTTAAAAGTAATAGTTGAGATTGTTTGAAGCTTTATTATAGAATAGTAGACTGGTAAACAGAATTTTTTCTCTTTCATAATAGACACTTTATGTATTATATTATTAAACATTATTGATATTTTGATACTGATATTATCGAACTGTAGAGGGTGTTGGGGAAAATATAATATTTTTTGGGGTGCTTAGATTTTAAATTTAGTATGATTAATAACATGATAGAACTAAATAACAGAAATGAGAATAAATGCTATAATAATAATGTAGTAAACATTATTATGATGAAATATTTGAGTATTTTATTATTCATAAAATGATACATAATATTTGAAATGCCTAATGGGTTTTGTACTTTATGTATTATCTTAAACCATGGTTTTAACACATTATAGGGTATATGTTTGTCAAGCAGACGTATTTTGACAATATAAATAAGATATTAGGTAGTATGTTATGAGTTTTGTGTTCTTAAAAGGGTCCAATATATGTTGAGTATATCATTACTCATACAATGGATGTTATAGAGTTCAAATTTAACAGATTTATATAAGCTTTGATTGATTCCTGGTTAGTATAATATTTTAAATATCAAAAGGAATGTTGTATTACATTGATTTTAGTCTACAGAAGAATGAGATTTATAATATGAGTGTGCCTGTATATTCTATTTTATGTTGTTATTTAATTAACATTAAGAAGTAGTAGGAATGTATAAGGATTAAGTAGTGCAATGGAGATGTTAGTGAGTGGTTTGAATGATAATATCATCAAACCAGGAATTTTTATTCCATGTTAGGGTCTAAATAATTCTATAATTAATATTTTAGTAGTACGTTTAATATACTTCTACTTACCAAGTTTTATTATAATTGGGTTTATGTATTTGATTCTAAATCATAATTTAGCTTTATCTGAATTGTTATATTTAAAGATGCCAGTTTACAAATTTATTTCATTAAATATTAATGGTCTTAATAAGCCAAAAAGAGAGGTTGTTTAATTTAATACTTAAAATTACATAAAGCTTATATTGTTTTCTTTACAGGAGACACATTTGTTGACCAAGGGCATAGATTGCTATTAAAAGATTATTAAATTCTAGTGGGCTCTCATTTTAGTTCAAAAAAGGAGAGGCACTCTTATTCTTTGGATATTTATTCTGATAAAAATGTTATGCTGGGATTGGTGTTCACCGAGATTAATAAAAAATATATGTTTGTCAATGTCTGTTGAATTCCTGGAACTTGATCTGGGGTGGCTAAAAATATTTACATATCATAGCATTACATTAAAAAAAAGAAATGTTATTAGCTGTTGATTTTTAATTGTGTTTTATTACGAAAAGTTACTACCAATGACCACAAAAACCTAGACTATCCACAGTTGATATACATTAAGATCACTTTATAAACTCAGTGATTATAAGAAATATAAATTATTTAATATTGACAAAAACTTGTAATTATACACACTATTCATCTAGATATGGTGCCAAAACAAGCAGTTATTAAAGTTTTTACTTCTCGTAGATTATATCCCTAAATTGATGAAGTATTAATAATATTATGTCATTTGACTGACCACAATGCAATTACTTTTACTATCACATTGAAACCTAATAATTTAATTTATTGACAGGGAGTTCCTGCATATATAATTAAAATTAAAGGTTTTAAGGGATGTTTTTTAACTGAATTAAATCTATTTCTGGAGTTTAATAGTAATGGTGGAGTTACAGATGCTTTTTATGAGATTTGTTAAAAGCGTATTTATATAGTAGAATTAAAAGCTGGTATGTTTGCTAAAGAAATGAGTGGACAAAGTTAATTGTTTTACAATCAAATACTGATAAATTAAAATTAAATTTAAAACCTAATGATAAATCTGCAAATTTTGAGTTGAAAGTCTTAAATCAGAGATATCTAGAAATACTTTGTCATAAGATATCAATAAATTTTGAAAAATTAAAATTGCAGTCATATTCCATTAACCCTAAAAATTTACATACATTAGCTATTAGGTCAACGAGATTAATATAAATTGCATTAACGAGATCACACACAAAGTTTAGAACAACATTAAGAGAGCAATTGATCTCAAAGATATATTAGAATGCTTCAGAAAGCATTATAACAAATTGATAATAGTAAGGCTACATTAAATAACAGTAATTTAATTGACAGTTTCCTGAAGGAAAATATAAAATGCAGGTTGACCACAGAACAAAATTTTAGAATAAATAAGTCATTTTCTTTTAGGGAATTAAAAGAACAAATTAAAAATCTTAAAACTATTAAGGCTTCTGGGCTGGATGGTATAATACCTGAGTTATAGAAGTTAATTATTGATAATATATTAAAAATATTGTTAAAAGCTTTTGATGAAGTTAGAACTGCATCAAACATTCTTCAATCTTGGAGATTGTCTCTGATTTCACATATTCTAAAGCAAGGTAAAGATCCAAAATTATGCCCTTCTTATTGCCCCATTTCTCTTTTAAACATCGATTGTCAAATATTTATGTCTATACTTATGAAGAGATTAAATCATGTTTTGCCTGGTTTCATTGAAGGTGATAAAAGTGCTTTTATTTTAAACAGAAGAATGCCAGATAACATCATAGGACTCTTTTCATTAATAGATATAGCTAATAAAAATATGAAAAATGATTATAAACTTAAACTTAGATAAAGCTTTTGATTCAGTTGATTGGTTTTATTTGTTTAAAGTGCTCAAAACATATAATTTCTCCTTAGATTTTATAGATTTAATAACAAAAAAAAATGTATAATAATTCATTATCTTTTGTTAAACTATGTTCTTTCTTATCTAGCTCCTTTGAAATAGTAAAAGGCACAAAACAAGTATGCCCTTTGTCTCCTTTTTTGTTTGCTTTGACTATAGAAACTTTTGTAAATTATATTAGGTTTAATAAACTGATTAAGAGTTTTTCAATAGGTGAGAGTTATACCTTTAAAATTCAGTTATTTGCTGCTGATATTCTGCTAATGAGTAGTGATATTGAATCTTCATTAGAGTGTATACTTAACTGAATTAACTATTTCAAAAGGATTTTGTGTTTAAAATTTAATCATAATAAAAGAAAAACATTGCTTATTTGTTTAAAAATTATAAGGATTTTAATTAAGAAAATTCATAAATTAAATATCTGGTAATTACTGTTACATCTATTTGGAAGAATTTGGTTTGGTAAATTATAATAATTTAATTGATATGCTAATTAAATTAATTAACAACTGAAATAAATTGTTTTTCACAATGGAAGACATACTTACATTGCTTAAAATGATAATTTTATGCAGTCATTAATTATGCTGTCTTCCAAAAAGATTTTAAAGTATATAAATTCTGTTCTTCTTAAATTCTTATGGTATCCCAAAAAACAAAGATATCTTTTGATTGGCATACAAAAAGTTGGGAGAAAGGTGGCATTGGTTTCCCAAATATTGAAGTATATGCTAAGTCTGTCGCTATAGAAAAAGTAATTCAGTGGCTAAATTCCTCCTATGTTTCAAGTTGGAAATCAATACATGAAAAAAAATCTTAATTGTTAATAATAAGTTTGATGTAGATTATCATTTACAATCTGTTTTTTAATAAAACATATTGGGTTCTAAAAGATTTCTGTAAGAATAATAGAAATAATTCTATTTCTATTCATAGGATCATAGTAGGTTACTAGGCTAATGGTCCTGGGGCCCTTACAAGCTTAACCAATAGTTTATCCCTAAAAAAGAAACCTCAGTCAGCACCTGTTGCCCCTATCAGTGAGGGACAAAGGTGGAATCCTTGGGACACATTTATGGTTTCCCATCCACTCATCAAGACTACATTTGAAGAAGGCCAGTGAAGTACTCTGTTTGACATGTATGGGAAGTCTATTCCAGAGATGGGGCAGCCTCTGGGAGACAAACCTGTCTCTCCAGCAGGTTTGTTGATGTTGCATATTAGATTTAGGCCTATTGAGTGGGTAATGCATGTGGAGTTAGTCTTACAGATATGAAGCATCTCTAGTAGGCCAGGGTCTGATATTGCCTTGTAGGCGAGACACAGATCACCTCTGAGCAATCTGTGTGATACCAAGTAGAGTGATAGTTATTTAAGCCTGTCAGCATAGGATAGGTGTTGGAGGCCATGGATTCTCTTTGTGAGGTATTTCTGTAGCCTTTCCGGTTGGTGCAGTGTACAGAGAGGTAATAACCTCCTTTTTTTCTGGATACAACCCCTTTACTTATAAGATGAACCAAGTAAAAGGCTTTTCTGACCACAGCCACCACATGATGGTTGGAGATTGCTGTCAACCTGAGTATCCAGGTCTCTCACCACAGGTTGTGTGCTTAGGGGATTGCCATTGATGTGGTAATCAGTAGGGGCAGTGTTTTTGCCCAATGGTATGATAATACATTTTTTGCATTTAAGTTAAGGCCATGACTTTGGCACTAGTTATTTGTAGCTGTGAGACCCTCTTGCAGTATGTTAACATCAATTGGAGAGTCACTGACACAGCACGGCAACAACGTAATTGAATGAAATACTGGTGTGGAAGGCAAACACAATAACTCCTCGTCTTGGACACGGTAGTCCACGGTAATAATGATTTTTGCATATATATATATATATATATATATATATTTTTTTTTTTATATATTTTTTTTTATATATTTTTTTTAAAACAGTCCATGAATTAATTCAACAGTCTATGAATCATATTTATTGTCATATTTATTGTCAGGTTTGTGTTTTGACAACAGTCATTATGAGCATTTGATCTATGAGACATTCAATTAGTATTTATTTAGAATTTACATACCTTATTTACATTTTAAATGTTAAGGGAATCATGTATTATTATGTGTTTTTTATATGCTTAATATGCTTAACATATTGGAGGAATTCCTTATTTTTAAGATAGGATTTTTTAAGATAGGATTTAGTATCAAGACATGTTTTTCTGTATACACGTTTTTTGTATACACCTTTAAATCATTATTGTTTGTGAAGTGGTTTTTGGCGCCATAATGATTATAAAATGAAAGTGCAGCTGTATGTCTTTGTTCTGAAGAAGTCTGCATGTGTCAGATGAAAGCGCTTAACTTGGTGTTCTTATTTTGTGTGCAGTAAACTTTTTGTACTGTGTCCAAGCCGAGGAGTTATTGTGTTTGCCTTCCACACCAGTCTTTCAATCAATTGGAGAGTCAATGACAGCACCCAACTTACACTCATCCGCAAACTTGGTCATCCACAGGCCCTTTGTCTTTGCCTGGACCTCTGAGAAGTATATGCCAAACAGTAGGGATCCCAGGACAGATCCCTGGGAAACACCACTTATGACGTATTCATTTTGTTAATTCTATTCTACTTACTTTCAAGAGATTTATGGAAGCTAATTATATGGTTAAATAATTGTTAATTTTATGATATCCTATAGCCTATACCTATGGGTGTATAGAATCATTTAATTTAATTAAAATGTTAGATCTTAAAGATAATGATCTAATTTTTGGCATCAATTTCTGAATGGCAATAGAATACATTCAGTTGATCATCTCTTAGCCAAATATAGTTTAAAAAATGGTTGAGTATACACATTTGTAAATAATTTATTAATGATAAAATAAAAGTATCTTTAGATCAGTATACAAAATCCTTTCCAAACGTTTTAGAGTTTTTCTTTAGTGTTAATAGTGATATGGTCAATAACAAGTCTTATTTATATAAAATATACAGAATTATAAGAACTGAATTTATTATTCCTGATTTGTCTTATTGGAATTATTCAACAAAACTTAATATTTTTTCAGAAAAAAAAATATATACCCTTAAAATCTGCAGGAAAATCTACATCATTACTTTATTGGAAAAGTACTTATGTAGAGTCTTTTTTAATTCCTCACAAGGTTGTATTAATTTATAAATCAGGAAAAATAAATTATTGGAGATGTGATGAAGTTATTCATGCAGATTGGCTTCATATGGTAATGGAATGTAAAATAGTTTCTTTCTTTTGGTTGAAGTTCAGAAACTTTGCTCAAGCATTAATATTATGTAGAGTCCCAATTCCAGATTCTATTCCAACTACACAAGTGTCTCTCCTTTGGTCTGTAATTGCTATACCTAGGAAACTTATTACAAAAAAAATGGAAATCTAAAACTACCCTCTCTTTTACAGAATTTGTTTGTTTAGCTGAGACTGTATTTAACAAAGAATTGCAAAATGTTAAAATGAGAACTTCAAATGTTAATCAATACTTATCAGGGGAAAAAATAGTGATTTATTACAAAAGTATTAATGGTTTATTTTAATACAAACTCTTATTCTAGACCTTGTATATAGTTATTAATTTATGTTTTTTTCTTTTAAATGTTTGATTCCTTGTTTTCAGTTTCTAAAATCTAATAAAAGTTTTCAAAAAACCTGTCCTAATTTTTTTCTTCACTAACTGGTAAAATTTCTGTCATTTGTTGTGACCTTTTGTGCTAGTAATATTAAAAATTGTTAAATTGGATTGTTTGGGTGAGGGTGATGGTTTTATGTCTAAGAGAAACAGGATAAAAAATTGATCTGATGTTGTTAGACTTCATTCATTCCTTACTGATGGGTGTCGGTTCCATCCTCAGAACTGAGTCAGCCTTTATAACAAGCTTGTGCCAGTCAAAAAGCTCTTAAGCTAAGTCTTACCCATAGTGCCCCTCCTAATATTACCTCAGATCTCGTTTGCCGTGTACTGAATGAACGTGTCAAGCCAGCTGTCAGCTTAGTCATTTATACATTTTCATATTTTGTATATTGCTAAAGCTTCTTCTCTCCTTTTTTTCATATACCTAGTTAGCCTATTGTTAGTTGCATACATTTTCATTACTCGGGTGAGTGTCGCTCTCTATATTTTTTCCATTTTTACCAAGTTTGGTACTCTTTGTACCATTGCTGGGAGTGGGTTAGTCGGAGTGGGGTGTGAGGTTGTCTTTCTCGGTTCTGAGCTCCCATCCCTCTTCTGGTGGGCCTGCTTTCCAGGTGATAGAGAGGGCATTTGTCTCAGCAGGCTCCCAGCTGGTACCCTCAGTACTGGAGACCCATATATACCTTTCCTCTGAGCTGCAGTTGATACAGCCCACTACTGAAGGACACCGGGCACAGGAACCTCAAGATATCCTTCCACAAGGTACCCACTCTACAGAGTTCTCCTCAGATATCCCAGCTGAGGAGGTACCTCGCAAGAGATCAAGCACGTGGAGTCCCCTGAAGAATCTCTCACCGAAGATACAGACTGCGATGAAGGGGAAGGGTCCCCATGGTTGCCCCCTAAGGATGTCTCCTTTGCAGACATACTGGAGATCCTGAAGCAGTGGGGGACTGGAAGTCCACCACCCCTTCCTTAAAGGAGTCTGTATTCTTGCAGGCTTTCCGTGCCGAGCCCTCTACTTCCTGGGTGACCCTGCCTGCAGATGACCTGGTTCAGCTGATAGTGCAGCATGCCTGGAAGAATCCTGATACCACTGAACCTATCCCCTGGAGACCAGACAAAATTCTTTCTCCTCCAGAGGACAGGCCACACTGGTCCAAGGGCCTGCCAGTAGATGCTATGGTTGTGTTAGTGGCCACTAAGAAAGAGCTAGTCGACGAGAGCTCTACTGTCCATCTGCCTAACAGGGAGTCTCAGTTGATAGACAGACTTGGAAAGCAGGTGTGCTCTTCAGTGACCTTCACCATTTGGTCCCTGAACTATCTGGCACACTTTACCCGGCTTCAGAGAGATCTAATCTCAGAACTGTCAGAAACCCTTGCAGGAGCAGTTTTTGATGGGGTACGTGACAAAGTTGCCTCACAGCCTGCCACCCTGGAATCTATCTCTAACTCCTCCATTTGGTTGATTTCTCATTCTACCAAATGGGCTGCTAGAGCAGCAGGTGCAGGTGTTGTCATGAGACTTCACGCCTGGATGTACTTATGTGATTTTTTTGCGGATCCTTTAAGTCTTCCTTCCTGAATGCCCCCCATAGAGGCCTCTTTTCTTTATGGCCCTAAGGTAAAAGACACTTTAGCCAGGTGTGAAAAGGACAGTAAGACCTTGTCTGCAGTAGGCATGTGTTTTTCCAGCTCCCCCCCAACGATCTTATGCTGGGAATCAGAGGAGTGGAAAAATGTGGCACACGAAAGCCCAGGGTCCTTTCCGCAATACACGTGGTGGGTTTCCCCCCAGGGCAGAAGGGGGAACTCAACCGGAAGATGCCCCTTTAGAGGCAGAGGGGGTCTGCATAATCAGGGATCCAGAGATTCCTTGTCTGGACAACCCTATCAGTGCTGCTGAAGAGCGGCCTGATTGCTTACCTCTGGACGCAGTTGGAGGATGATTTTCTCTGCACCACTTTGCCTGGAAAATGATAACCACAGATCTTTGGGTGCAGACGATAATTGCCAGAGATTACCTTATCCCTTTTGACCTTTACTCAAGTCTGCTAATGCATATTCCCAACATTCCACCCAGTCAAAGGGAAGTAGCAGCTCAAGAAATCTGAAAGCTGCTTCAAAAAAGAGCCATCTAAACAGTCCCACCAGACCAGATAGGATCCGGATTCTACTCAAGGTTCTTTTTAGGGCCAAAAAAGAGAAGGGACTGGAGGCCAATTCTGGACCTCATCATCCTAAACAAATTTGTCAAACAAACGAAAGTCCTGATGTCACAGTTCAGTCTATGATTCCTTTTCTGGAGAAAGACAATTGGATGTGCTCACTAGATCTTCAGAACACGTATTACCACATAAAAATGGACAAACTCTCCAGAAGATTCCTCTGCTTCTGGCTGGGAGCCAATTACTACCAATTCCAAGCACTGCCCATTTGTCTTTCTCCCGCCCCCTCCCCCCCAGAATGTTCACCAAATGTATGGCAGCGGTAACAGCTCACTTGAGACTGCAAGGATTCTGGGTGTTTCCATATTTAGACAATTAGCTCCTCACCACCCCAACCAAGCATCTACTGGTTTTAGCCACTCATTACACTTTACAGCTACTGGAACACTTGGGGATAGCAGTAAACAAGGACAAATGCAACTTGACTCCTTCTCAAAGACTGCAATTCATAGGAGCAAATTTTGACACTCAATCTTGCCTAGTCTCCCTCCCACTCCACAGGCTGGAAAGACTCAGATTTCAACTCCGGGTGATACTCTGTCAGGACAAAGCTCCGGCCGGGCAGTCCTCCAACTATATGGGTCAATAGCAGCACTGTTAACAATAGTTCCACTAGCAAGACTACACATGAGACTACTACAGTGGTTTTTACTTGTGCAATGGTCTCTGCTGTTTTTAATTTCTCCAAGTTTTTTGGATTTCTAATACCATGACGGGAATGGACCCCATTCCTAAGTCAAAGTATGATTACAGTTCATGAAATTAGTATTGTTTCACTCTTTGATGTTAGCCAGAAGTGCTCTTCGCAGTACCCGCAATGTGCCCAGTAATGACTCCTTCTGCAATTCGTACGATGTTACATGAATTGGTAACATATCTAAATACGATTGTAAATTATTTTTTATAAGACTAGTTGCTCCTACTACTATTGGAACTGTCTGAGTATATTTATTCTACATGGCTCTCATTTCTGCCTGCAGATCAAGGTATTTTATGACTTTGTGTCTCTCTGTATGCAAGATACTGTAGTCACTAGGTATGGCAATTTCAGTGATCAATGCTACTTTTGTCTTCTTTCCTTGGACCACTATATACAGTTTTCTAGCATCTATCTTTTGAACTGTTGGTATTGGGTGATCCCATGTGATATAAACTTCATCATTTTCTATGATTCTTTGTGGCTCATGTTTCCAGTGTTTTTCAGCCACTTCGATACCATAATGTTTGCACAGTCTCTAGTGTACCAGTCTCACATTATTATGCCTTTCAGTATACAGTCCCTCTGCCATTAGTGCATCGCAACCAGCAACAAGGTGTGTGACTGTTTCTAATTCAGTTTTACAAAACCTACATATGTCTGTTTCTCCCACATGTTCAATGGACTTTGTAAACCAGTGTATACATAGCCCACTATCTTGGGCTGCCAATAGTAACCTTTCATTTCTTGATATTAATTCACCTCTCCTTAAACATTCCTGTGTTCGTCCTTGATCAACATGAGGCTCTTCCAGAAGTTTTCTATACTTGCAACTATATTTATGTTTTTTTCGCATTTCTTGCCTTCTCATCTGGTCCTTTACCTTATATTCTTTGTTTTGTTTTTTAGCACATTCAGTTGCTGCCTGTTTTTTATCTACTTCTGCTTTAATTTCCATTCCTGATTTATGTTGATATGCTTCTGCTGAATTAAGCAGAGATGTCATCTTAGATTTATTCTCCTTGTGTTTCAAAACTTTCACTACATTTGAATCCTGTGAGGTCACCATATATGTGTAGAGTCCCACAATTGCAGATCTATACATGTAATCAATTTCAAGGAGGCCCATCCCTCCTTCGGAGTGGGGAATATATAATCTTGGTATACACTGATTTTTATAAATCATTTGGTGAGCGTGAAGCATCCTTCTTGTTTTAATACCCAATCTATCCAACACTTTTTGGGGTCAGTCCAAAACTATAATTTAGGACAGGAAGAGCAAATTGATTTATGGCTTGGATCTTGTTCCTAGATGTCAATGCTGTTTTCAGGATTAATTTAAGTCTTCTAAAATACTCCTTACTGAGTTTTATTCACATTTGTTCATGTTTTATTGTTGATCCTTCATCAATTCCCAAATATTTATACACTCCCTCTTGCTCAAGTTATTTTATATCACATTCTTGTTCCAAACTGATGTTTTCCTGGTGCTGCAGTTTTCCCTTTTTTAAAGGTTGATTTTATGCATTCATCAAGACCAAATGACATTCCAATATCATCTGAAAAAATGTTGACAACCTGCAGCTGTGCTTTCAGTTCCTCATCTGATGAGCTATACAGTTTTAAATCATCGACAAAGTGAAGATGAGAAGTCATTAGACTTTGTTGTTTTCTAGAAGCCAAATTGTAGCCATTGCCTAAGCTGTTAAGTAAACAGCTTAATGGATTAATGGCATGGCAGAATAGCAACGGTGACAGAGGGTCTCCCTGGAATATCCCCCTTTGGATTTTTATCCCTGGGATAATAATCTGTCCTTTATTATGGCTTAATTGCAAAGTGGTCTGCCACTGTTTCATAGTTACTGTAATTCAGTCAATCAATGCAGGGTGTATCTTATACATTTTTAAGCACTCTTCTATTCATGAATGTGGGATACTATCAAATGCTTTTTGTAGTCAATCCATGCCATACTTAGATTCTTCCCCTTCTTATAATTCTCCACTATAACTTTGTTTAACAACAAATGACACTTTGTTCCACGTGACTTTCTTTTATTGCCCTTTTATTCTGCTGCCATAATTGAGTTTTCTTCTAAATGGCTAGTTTTAGCACTCATCTGTTTCTTTGATCTCAGCACTTGTTCAGAACTCACTGTAAGCACTAAATAAGTTACAAATTACTACAGCACTCAACTTTCCTCACTTGTCTAGAGGAAAACAGTTTTTAGTACTTAATAAATAAGCACCTATTCAGGCATGTCTAAAGGTCAGCTCCCGGTGTTTTCTCCTGTCTATCTGATGAATCTGGGCATCTTGGGACAATGCAGCAATTGCCTCATGTACACAGACAACCCTCTCCTCCTACACCAACACTACGACCTGTGAGAAATGCACTTATATAGCCAAACTGGAAGCAAAGCTCTCTTCACGAAAGACTGGCCTAGACAGTCAAGAGGAGAAGGTAAACACTTGCACCGCACCACACTCATCACATAGTCCCTCAAAACCTACACCACCAAAACACACACACAGAAGCACAAAACACACACCTACATTCGCGGAGGCTCTCAGTACAAATCTGCCCAAACAACAGAGAACTCCAAAGCAGAAATGCAAGCAACCTCCACCCCCCAACACAACCCAAATGACACATAGCCCACATACTCAGTGTGCCACTCAACTACAGCCTATAAGGCATAACGTACCCAACACTCTAGTCATAGGTGACTCTATAGTCAGGCACACTGATGTTCCACTCACCAGGCTAAACAAGGAAAAAGTTACTGTCAGCTGCCTGTCAGGTGCCAGGATCCACCACATAACGCACGCACTCAGGTCACTCCACAACAAGTATAAATATGACTCTGTCATTGTCCATGTTGGTGTGAATGACCTGAGACGTACCTCCCTGGACTACATGAAAAGAGACACGGAGGAGCTCTCCGATCTTGTAGCCCAGGCCGGTATGACCCTAGCCCTGAGTAGCATCCTGCCATCACCCAGAATAACACCACAGTACAAGGACAAAATGATTGACTTTAACAATTGGCTAAGCTTCTGGTGTCATTCTAAGGGAATCCAGTATCTGTCTGCCTGGGATGACATGATCAACAGACCACGCTGCTTTACCAGAGATGGCCTGCACCTGTCGCCCTTGGGATTCCAGATACTGGCAAAGGCTCTTGCCACCCCTATAGTGCCTTTTTTAGGCAAGGTTCAAATGACAAATTCACCACCGTAACAGGTACAAGCAAGCAAAATCTGAGGGTAATGCTACTCAGTGCTAGAAGTCTAAACCGTAAAATGCACTCACTCGAGGCACTCCTTAAAATGGAGAACATTGACATCTGTGCAGTGACAGAGACCTGGTTCCAAGCTCCAGAGAACAGCCCTGCATTACCAGGCTACAATTCATACCACACCTATCGGCCACCAAACCCGGACTGAAACACTAAAGGTAGAGGCATGTCCATATTCATTAAGGATATTCACACCTCCAAGCTAATTGCTCAGCATAATGCATCCGAGATTATCCAAGTTCAACTAACTTTGGGCAAAACCGCAATCCAGATTGTAGCTTACTACAGACCCCCCACCATGCCCCAGGATTCCCACTCCTCTTTTCTTGATACACTGGAAAATATTAAGGTACAACCCAACACTCTAATAATGGGTGATTTCAACTACCCTGCCATTAACTGGGAAAACTACTCATGTACCAACTCTTTTGCTCAACGTTTTCTGGAAATCATCAATTCCAATGCCTTGGATCAACTTATCCACACCCCCACCAGGGGCAGCAATATCCTAGACCTGGTCATCACCAACATGGGTGACCGGTGTTCCACACCAGAGGTCAGCTCCTCATTGGTCAGATCCGACCACAAGCTAATCACCCTAGACATCCACATCCCGCTCCCACCCCCCATTAGGAAAACAACCCGTAAATATTTTTTCCAAAGCCAACTTCACGCTTCTTAAGACAGAAGTGGCAAACTTCACGACACCCATGCAGATGGACAATAGAGGTACGACTGCTGAATCCTACACAAATGCACTTTATAAGCACTTACACGAGTGCATGGATCATGCTATCCCTAACAGAACCAAGGTGCTATCCTCCAAAAAAAAGGAAGCCAATCTGGTGGTCTTCTCCCATAAACAAACTCTACAACAGAAGAAAGAAACTGTTGCAAAAAAGAGTAAAATCCCACGATTGGAGAAACTCCCTGGTCAGCCTCAGTAAGAAGCTGAGATCCCTCATAAAATCCTCCAAAGCTAGTTATGAAAACAAAATTGCCACTGATTCTAAAGACAAACACAAAGCATTCTATAGCTATGTCAAGAATCTCAATGGCAACACTCAGATCTGCTCTGAGTTACAGCACAATGACACTAAATATACAGAACCAACTGATATTGCCAACATCCTGGCAGATAGGTTCAGTGCTAACTTTACCACCCTCTCACCCCCTAAAGGGCCCATCTTTATACTGGAAGAATGCAAAGTTCCTGTAATCACGGCTGCACAGGTAAAAACCTCACTCTTCAAAGCCAAGAACACAGCATCCATGGGACCCGACAACATCCCAGGCTGCCTTCTACATGAACTACAGCATGAACTCGCACCCCATCTAAGTACCATGTTCAATCATAGCTTCACCTCAGGCTTTGTGCCCATTGAATGGTGCACCGCGACAGTTATCCCACTCCACAAAGGGGAGGCCACAACAGACCCCAGGAACTACCGCCCCATTAGCCTGATGAGCCTCGTCTGCAAGGCCTTGGAATGTATCATCATGGAACTCATAAACAAAGACATTGAAGATCTCCAAACTTTGGACCCCACACAGTTTGGGTTTGTAAAAGGCAGATCATGTCTCCTAAACCTGATAGACTTCTTTGAAGTAGTCACCAAAGCCATAAATGAGGGTAAGGTGGTTCACACAGCCTATCTAGATCTCGCCAAGCCGTTCTACACCATCCCCCACTCTGCAATTATAGATAAACTCACTAAACTAGGTATAAATCACTATGTCACAAGATGGGTTGCCAACTGGCTTACTGACAGAACCCACACTGTGAAAGTAGCAGACTCCAAATCAGACTTCAGACCAGTGACAAGTGGAGTACCACAGGGTTCAGCCCTGGGTCCTCTCCTGTATGGTATCTACTTCTCTGAAGTACAGGCTAACACAGAAGATCTTTGGCTAACTAAATTCGCAGATGACTGCAAACTAGGAGTCATAATTGAAACTCCTAATGATGTGGACATCCTACAAAAGAGCCTCACTGAGACAGATGCCTGGTGTCAAAGACATGGTCTCAAGCTCAATGCCAAAAAGTGCATTGTCATCCCCTTTGGTAAAAACTCTGTACCCATGAACTACCACATAGGCGGTAGTCTACTTAACACCAAAAGTGTGATAAGAGACCTTGGGACACAGATGGACAGTAGTCTCTCCTTTTGATAATCACATCACCACAGTAGTCAGGAAATCCTTCTACGTGGCACACCTCATCAAAAAAGGTTTCTCATCCAGAAAAAAAGAGGTCATTGTTCCCCTCTACTTATCACTCATTAAACCCATTATAGAGTACAACGCTCCTTTTGGTATGTACCTCACAAGACATCTACAACAACTGGAAAGGCCGCAAAAATACTTCACAAAGAGTATTACTGGCCTCAAACAGATGCCTTACGCAGACCGTCTCAAAAAACTCCAGATTTACTCCGTTGCATATCGCCTACTCAGAGGCGATCTCTGCCTAACATACAAAGCTATGTCAAACCCAGAGCTTTTGGACATGCTCCACTTAAAGAAATCCCAATCCCTCCGGGCTACACACTCTAGGGACTTAAACCTTGTCACCACAATAAACAGAACATGCTGGAGGGATAGATTCCTGTCCCAGAGACTTCCCATACTCTGGAACAGACTACCTATTTATGTCAAACAGAGCTCCTCATTAGCACTCTTCAAGAAAAATCTTGATGATTGGATGAGTAATAGGAAATTCACCCCGGGGATCACTTCTGTGGTTCTGCTTGACAGGGGCACAGGAAAATAATTTTCTTGGGTGGCAAAAGCCAGGGTACCTTTTTGGCTAGGCTTGTATAGGCCCTAGGGTCAATAGCCTAGTACCTACCTATGAACCTATGAACCTATAAACTCTGTTGGTGGCAATTCCCATGTATAATTTATCTGTCATCAGAAGACAAGTTATTGGTCTATAATTTTTAGGATAGCTTGTAGGTTCACTCTTAAGTAAGAGCATTGTTTTTCCTGTTGTTAACCAGTGTGGTGTCTGTTCGGGGTGTGCATATAAATAGTTCTTACTCCTGGCTAGATCCTCGTGCAAAGAAGTTAATACTTATAGTCCACTTTGACTCACCCTATGTCATTTCAAATCAGGATAACAAGTCGGCACACACAAGATTTAATTTGGTGGATGAAGCCAGAGGACCACCTATGGAGTTGCCCTTTCTCCCGCTCTCAGCCCAGAGCCATAGTGACCATGGACGCCTCCCTGAATGGGTAGGGGGGGCATTTCCAGGGAAGGACAGTCCAAGGCACTTTGTCACCCTTGGAGGCCAACCTGCATATCACTGTTCTAGAACTGAGGTCAGTGCTTCTAGCATTCCAAGTATTCCAACCTGTTCTCCCTTCAGGAATGATTGCCATCCAGTCCAACAACATGTCAGTAGTCTGGTACATCAACAAACAAGGGGGAACCAAGTCCTACCCATTGTGTCAAGAGGCCATGAGACTTTGGCAATGGGCGATAGCTTCCATCCACTTTCTGATAGCAATGCACATTCCTGGGGATTCCAATGTAATTGCAGATAAATTGAGCAGATGCATTCTCCTTCCTCACGAGTGGTCCCTCAATCCTGTCGTAGTGGCAGAAATATTCATTTGCTGGGACCAGCCTTGCTGTAGTCTGTTTGCGTCCCCCACAAATCACAAATGCAGCAGCTACTTTGCCCTAATTCCTCCACAGGGGGAGTCCCTGAGGGGCACTCTGGTGCAAGATTGGCTCACGGAACTTCTTTATGCATACCCTCCCCTTCCTCTGATCCCACAATTTTTGAAGAAGGCTCTTCAGTTGAAAAGCAGGTTAATCCTCATAGCATGCTACTGGCCCCGACAAATTTGGTTTCCCTTTCTTTGGCCTCACCTAGTACATCAATCATGGATTCTGGATTCAACTTCAGAATTGCTGACGCACCCACAGGGGTTGATTCATCCGAACATATTGAGCCTCAAGATGACAGCTTGGCTCCTCCACTTCCAGCAATTGCCAGGCATACAACCTGTCCTTCTCTGTCCACCACATTCTTCTGGCTTCCCATAAAACATCCACCAAGAAACTTTATCTAAGAAAGTGGAAAAGGTTCATAATTTGGTCTCATAAAAATGGAGGAAACCCCTTTTCAGACCTGCTTTCTATGGTGCTAGATTACTTATCTAACCTCCTTCACTCAGGAGTTGCAGCTTCAACTACTCCAGTACACTTGGCGGCAATCTCCAATTTTCGTAATGGTTTCAAGGACTCTTCCTTGATTTCACACTGCCTTTGTAAAACATTTTTCAAAGGAGTTACACACATTAGGCCCCCCTGCAAACCACCGATCGAGCTCTGGAATTTAACTTTAGTCCTACAATCCTTGACTCATCCTCCCTTTGAATCTGCTGCCAGTTGTGATCTGAAATTCTTATCCTGCAAGACTTTGTTCTTGGTAGCCATTACCTCAGCAAGACGAATTTCTGAGTTGCAAGCTTTGTGCATAAAACATCCTTACATAGTGTTCTATAAGGACAGAGTATCACTCCGGACTAATCCCTCCTTTTTACCCAAAATTATTTCAGATTTGAACATTAATCAAACCATACATATACCAGTTTTCTTTCCAAATATTTCTAACAAAGGAGAATATTCACTACTTATATTTACTTATATTTACTACTGTTTGACGTGCATAGACAATTGCGATTTTATCTCAACAGAACTAAGTCATTACGAAAATCTGACCAGTTCTTCATGTCATTCTCAGGACTAGGATTGGGGAGACCTGTTTCCAAAGTTACTTTGTCTAACTGGTTGAAAGACTGTATTTGCTTCATTTATCGATGGAACAAGGCCTCATTACCATCTAAAGTCAAAGTGCATTCCACAAGATCAGTTGCAAAGTCTGTTGCTTTCCATGCAGGAGCTTCTATGGATGACATTTGTGCAGCAGCAACATGGTCTACCCCTCATACCTTTATCAGTCATTACAAATTGAATATGGTCTCCAGGGGGAGAGCTTCCTTTGGTTTAATGGTACTCAGGAATATTCTTCCATAGGGCCTCCCAGGAAACAAAGTAGCTAGGGACTCTGTTCAATCAGTAAGGAATGAATGAAGATTAACAACATCAGATAAAGAAGTTATGTTCTTACCATAACATTCCATCTGTGTTGTTGATCTTCATTCATTCATTACAACCCACCCGCCATCCCCCTTCAAAAGACTCTTGGAGGTTTGGATATGGTCCTAGCCTATGATAGGGAAGTTGCTCAGATAAAGCCTCTGCTTTTTTCCTTCTTTCTTCCTTGTGGGCAAACTCAATCTGAGGTAATATAGAGAGGGGCACTATGGGTAAGACTAAACTCAAGAGTTTTTTGGCTGGCGCGAGCTTGTTATAACGGCTGACTCAGTTCTGAGGACGGAACCAACACCCATCAGTAATGAATGAATGAAGATCAACAACACAGATGGAATGTTATGGTAAGAACATAACTTATTTTTTAACTTGAAAGATGGAGGGGGTGATAGGACATGAAATTTTAGGGATGAATTTTAGTAAAGATAGTCAGAGAAGAGGTTCAGGTGATATTTTACAGGAAGTGAAGAAGAGAGGTGGGTAAATTTGAAAGCAATGGCTTTAATTAGCTAGGGTTAGTTGTGATAAGGGAGGGAAGGGGGGGCATAAATTCTATGGAGAGATAAAGAGATGGCAAGAAGTGAAATAGTGGGTAGATGTGAAAGGGAGCTGATGACAGTTTAGTCTCTGAGGTGATGTTATAGGGAGGGAAAGGGGTGATACTTGTGTCCATTTATAGGCATAATAAGGACACTCTATGGCCAACACTGGAATGGAGAAAGAAGATTCTGCAGATAGGGATGACTGCAATTAGAGTAAAGCAAATAGACAAGAGGGGGGCTGGAATTTGCTCTAGGAAGATGACAAAGGAACCAAGGTAGTGGGGGCAAATAATTAGAGAATGAAAAGTAATAGAATGAGAAGAGGCCAAGAAGACATGTGGATTGCAAGCCAGTGATTGCCTTCCCTATCAGGGATTGATATCAGAATATAGACAAAGAGAAAGGGATAGGGGAATACTAAATGGAAGACCTTCACTGGTTGAGTAGAAAGAGATAGGAGAATACAAAATGAAAGACCTTCACTGGTTGAGTTTTTAATTGAATATGGAACTGAAGCTGCTGTTAAAAAGGGATAATTAGTAGGGCATATACAATATTGCAGATAAATATAGGAATCAATCAAAAGAGGTCAGAAAAAAACTGGGAAGAAAGACTGAATACTCAATTCACAAAGAAACAAAGGAGGGGAATATGTATGGCTTCCAAATATGCAATGAAGTCTAGAAGATTTAGAATTTTTGCCTAGATGTCTTTGCATAGATACTTTTATACCTCAAAAGATTCCTAAGAGTTTTTCCTCAGGTAGATGAGAAATGTTGGAGGTGTGATGTGAAAGAAAGAGGTAACTGGAACATAGGTTATGGAAGTGTTGTGTGTTGACAGACTTTAAAAATTCCCTACTGAGTACTCTGTCAAGAATACTGGGTGAGCAAATGAGTGTAACTAAGGAAATTATTTTTTTTTTAGTTGGGATACAGAATCCGAATTGACTAGACATGGTCAGACCTTGTTAAGTTTAATTGTGGTAGTTGCCAAAAAAGCAATTACTAGAAAATGGAAATCAAAATCTAAATAAACTATACTTGAAATAATGAATATTATAACAGAGATAAAAGATCAGGAATTAGGATGTTTAGAAAAGGGTAGATCTTGATTATATAGAAAAAAATGGAAATTGTGGGAACAATACATGCAGAAAAAAATGTTTTGGAAAAGGAATGAGGTTTAAGAGAAGGCAGGAATTTATTACTTTATGGAATGTTGCTTAGATTATATGATAAATAGCAATATATGTGATTTATAATGTTTGTAAATGTGAACTTTTTTTACTATGGTGTCATTACTTTTACACAAATGTAAATTTGCCTATGGCAGAAGTAGTAATTCAATAAAGGTGCTTAAAAAATTATTTATTTATCAGTCCCTTTTTCAGTGGAGACCCTGGGAGAAAAGCTCCACAGTAAATACATACAATAAACTTGACTTAGTACAAAGATAATAATACAAGATCTCATGTACATATATAATAACAGGTTTAACATACATGGCAATTAGAATCCACAGTTCAGCACATGTAGGTACAGTGCCGAGTACAAGAAAAAAGCAGATAAAATTTACAAGGTAAAGCATAGTGGTTACAGTTTAGTTGAAGGTAATTGCATATGGGTTTCTAAGTTTAGTCATTTAACTGTTGAAAAGTCATATAGCAGAAACAAATTAAACTGGCTGTGGAAGGGAGAAGAGGTGTCAAGTATGAAAAAGATTATTTCAGAGTGTAGGTAAGAGGCAGAGAGGTAGTAAAGGTTGGTAACAGTGTTGAAATGAAGAGAGATTATGTGACAGGTAGGGTATCACAGATGTAGTAGAAAGATGAGAGATAGGAAAATGAGGACAATCCAAAAATTGTTAGGAAGTTAAATATTTGGCTAAGTAAAGCAAAGGAGGAGGGGGACCGCATTATACTGGGGGATTTTAATATGGTACTGGAACCAGCAATTGATAGTAAATCTGGAACCATATAGTTCCACAGAGGGTGTCAGTGAGAACTAGAGGAGGGGATGATGAGACGAGAGGAAGGGGAAAGTGGTTTCACAATCTCATAAGATGACAAAAAGAGGAGAAGCGGGCAGGATACAATGTTGGTAGAGAAACTGTATGTGAGATGGAAGACATTATGCTCTAAGAGCTGTGTCTCTGATCATGTGCTGGTTAAATTTCTTGGCAATAGGAGGCAAAGGGCAGTAGAGGTGGAATTCTTAACACTGGAGGGATGGTGAACAGATTGGTTGGATTAAAAGGATTATGGAGGACGTTTTGAGGTATAATGTAAGCAAAGATGTGAGTATGAGTAGGAAAGAATAGGACAGAGGTAGCATGGAGGGGAGGCTGATGTGTCAGAAGGAAAATTTTCAAGGACTGAGAGAAAGACTTGGGAGCTCAAGGAAAGATGATGGAATCTTTAGCAACAAGAAAAGGAGGGGAAAGGGGACAAGACTGAAGCAGAAAAAAATGAAAACCATTAAAGAGAAGTTGCTAAATCTATAGGAGACTAAAATATGAATGGCATTAGCTAAAAAGGAGGGCAGGGTGGTGAATAAAAGGGAGATGGACTTTATGCTACAGATGTGAAAGATTAGATATTGAAAGTCATGTAATAGAGTGAGTAGGGAGTATGAATGTAGAGTATATGCCAATAAAGAGATAAGGGAGGCTTTGAGAGGTCTGAGACATTATATACAACAGTAAAGTGAGTAACAGGTCAGTTTGTAGTGTGTAAGCATTGTGTGTGATGAGAAGGAGAGAGGGCTTTTGAATAAGATGGTTAGGAAGGGAGAGAAGATAGATGGGATAAGACATTTGAAAGGGGGATAAGGTGGGTGAGGAGATCTGCTGGGTATCCCTCAGACTTTTATAAGAGAGTAGGCTGCTAGGTGGTAGAGGACCTGATGGGCTTATTTAATAAGATTAAAGAGAAAAGCTATCACTCTAAATGTATGCATGAAGCGACAATGATACTGTTGTTTAACTGCAGGGGAAGCAGGGAGGAGCCTATGACTTGACTATAGAATAGTTTTCCTATGCAGTGTTGATGCTTATTTTTTTTTGGCCAGGATTTTGTTGAACAGATTGGAAGTACTGCTGCTAAAGTTTATTGGGGTGGAGCATGTTTGATTTGTTAAGGGGTGTTCATCGGCAGATCATTGGAGAGTGCTAATGAACTTCTGGGACTGGGCAGAAAGAAGAGGGTGATAGAAAGGTGCATATAATTTTTATGGACATTCAAAAAGCCTTTGACCATATGTCTTGGGATTATTTGTTTGTTCTGTTAAGAAGGGAGATAGGGGAGTGGAACTGGTTGACTGGTATCAGGGTGTTATAAAATAACATGTGTTTACATATTATTTATTGGAGGGTTACCATCGCAGGTGCAATTATGGTGGAGTACAATACAGGGCTGTCCTATTTCACCAGGCTTACATTTATCAGTGATTGAATACCTCCTATGGTTTTTCTGACTTATGACTGGGGGAAGCAGGGAAGAAGAGGGAGAAGTGAGCTATATTTTTTCATAGCTATTTGTTTGAGAGTACTGAAGGATATAGTTAAGCAACTTCCAGGGGGTTTAAATTGTTTGAGGATTTTAGAATACAGTCACGACAGTGGTTCTTAAAATGTGGGAAGAGATTAGGAGCTAGATGGGGCTAGCCAGGGTGAAAGAAAGATTGAAGTATCTTGGTCTTATGACCTTCTCATCAGTGAAGGTGCTAATAGAAAGGAACTGGATAAGTCTTAGATACAGGATGGGGAATATGTTAGATGTCTTGGTGGGGTAGATTGCCATCTTAAATGGAGAGTGGAGCTAATACATCAAATGGTACTCCCTTATGTGATCTATTTATGAAGGCATATACAGATAGGGCCTCAAAATAAAGTAATAAAGACTAACAAAAAAACAGTGATAGATTTATATGGAAAGGGTAGGAGTCAGATACAAAAATAAAGAAAGAAAGCATGAGGCAAGACAAGAAGAAGGTGGATGAGGATGCCTGAGTTTAGAAGGTATTTGATAGGTGACAATATACTGCAAAGGCTGAGAGATATGTGGACAGGGGAATAAACTGGATGATATGAGAAAAGGAGGAAAAGGCAAGGAAGGATGGGAGTGATATTCTGCAGGGTAGAGGTGAAGAAAGATATGTTAATAAGGGAATATATGTGGAAAGATGGAGAGAATGGGGTTGAAAAAAGAAGTTTGTGGAGTTTCTGGGTGGAATAATTACTCAAAGAGATAGCAGTAGTGTTGGAGACGTGAGACACATGTGAGTCAGAAGTTGGAGGATATCCAGGCTAGGCCAGTGACAGAGTGGTTGAATTTTAGGCAATTTTGAAAGCACTTTGGGGTTGAAAGGAGGACTGACTATAAAATCACAGGTGGCTTGCTTGGTCTGGTTAAAGACTGAGAATAAGAGACAAGGCAGGACTATGAGGAAGAAGAAGGTGCAAGGGTATATTAGGCCATGGAGGGTGGTTGAGAAAAGTAGAATATGTTTTTTTTTTCTAAACAGCTGGGAATCAGAGAGGCCAAGGAGAAGATGACAGGGCTTAAAGGACAATAGGGATGGAAGGCCCTATGTGGCTGGAAGATGTGTGAGATGGGACATGGCATATGACACAGGAGGTAAACAAATGAGATCAGTAAAGAATAGGTACAGTTGTTTAATTCATAGATGGTATTGGACACCCAAGGAAAGTCTGAAAAAAGGGCAGGGAAGGATCGTACATGTTGGCTATGTTTTCAGGAAGCAGACCAGCTTCAGATGGTTGTGTGGGACTGAGAGGTACTAATAGAGATCTGAAGAAAGGCAATTACAGAAAATATGCATGTGAGAAGTAGACAATAGATGGGATCTTAGTCTATTTTGAGTGCAGATGTATAGTAGGTATTGGGGAAAGAGAGGAGGTATGGAACTTCAGATGTTAAAGTAGTAAGGAAATTGATAGTGAAAGCCTGGAAGCAGCAAACTGTTAGGGAGTATACATGGAGCAAAGCAAAACAATGGAGGGATAAGCTGTAGAAAGTAGGTAAAGCATGGAGGGAAAGGAATTTAAGAGGAATGAAGGAGAGTTGAGAGATGAATGTGGCGGTAAGAGACAAACAAACAGAGGAACACCAGAATGTACTAATATTAGGATAGGTTAGGAGAAGAGAGGGGTTATTAAGATAATAAAACTTTCTGTGCTCACAGCAGAACTTTGTCATAGCGGGTCTTGATGTAAAAGAAGAAGGATATGGGTATTTAATACAACAGAATTTTATATGTTTGTCTTTTTTAATTAACAACTTTTGAGGAAGGCCTGTTGTAAAATGAAGAGATCTATGAATGAACTGATGTTCATGAGAGCTGTTGTACTGTAGTGAGGCAGGGAAATAATGCAGAATGATGAGTTTTAGCATAATATCATATACTGCATGATTTTTATTTGCAAACATAGATGTTTTGGAATTTCAGTTTGAATAGCTTGGAAGTGTAATGATCTGTTGCTTAATGTATAAAAATAAAAAAGATAAAGTTAAACATTCAGTTTTAGTATAATATCATATATTGCATGATTTTTATTTGCAAACATAGATGTTTTGGAATTTCAGTTTGAATAGCTTGGAAATGTAATGATCTGTTGCTTAATGTATAAAAATAAAAAAGATAAAGTTAAACATTCAGCTTAAATCATGAGTTACTGTGATTATTAAATCAGTAGTATGGACTTGAAGAGATTTAACTGATGAATATGAGATAATAGAGTCCACATGTAAAAAAGTAAAAATATATGTGTCTGAACATGATTGCAAGACAAATGTGAGACAGATAAATTAAATGCAGTACTGACATGTTTAATGCCTGAACTCACTGAAGTATAGATAAAAAATAAATACATTAGATTAAATTGTTTACAGATGACTAAGTGCACGTTCTAAATAAAGAGTCTAAAACAAACTTGATCTTGATCTGCACTGGAGTTGCTGGGGCCAACTGCTTATTCTTTCCTTCACTTTCATCACAGTCAGGCAACAGAGGTATGTTGATAAGGTGGGCTCTCTTTTGGAGGTGAGGGTAAGGAGGTATGCTTTGTATGAAATGGTCAGTTATTTGATCACTATTAAATGGTCAGTGACAATGGCTTGTCAGATGTCAGCTACCTGTTTGGGTTTCAGAGCAACAAGTCAAAATATATTACTATGGTCATTATGCTTTCCAGTTTCTTCACAGTGAGACAGTAGAGATGTGCACAGAAAACAATTATTTTTAGCTGGGCAGGCTGTATGTAAAGGCAAAGGCCAGTTATGTGATCAGTGCTAAATGACCATTGAGATGGCTTAGCAGAGAACAGTCTGTGTGCCTGGGAGCAACAAGCTGAAATATATTGCTGTAGCTATTATGCCTTTCATTGTCTTTACAATGAGACATTAGAAATGCACACAGAAAAAGCTTTCTTTTAGGGGGAAAGGCTCTGTATAAAGTCAAAATATAAATGACATGATCACAATTAACTGATCATTCATATGACTAGTCAAATAGCAGTATATGTGTATGTATCTGAGAGAACCAAGTTGAAATAAATTGCTGTTTCTATTATTACTTTCTTCACAATGAGACCTCAGTTGTGTACAAATAAAGTGATTAGATTTTTGGAGGACTAGGCTATATGTAAAAACAAAGGGTATTTACATGATATCTATTAAATGATCATTGATGTATTACTTTTTAACAATGAGACATCAAAAGTATACAAAATAAAAGTAATGAAAGTATGCTAAATGTAAAAGCATGCATTTAACATAATCACTGTTAAATAATAACTGATATGGTTAATCAGAGGACAGAGTTTGTATATGTGCCTGAGAGCAACAAGCTGCATTACATTACCGTGCCCATTAAATTTATAGAAATTCTACAGATATAAAAATGGTATGCCCTCTCTGAAGGGGAACAGTCACTAGGGCAGTTGTGTATGAAGGTAGTTGATGACACAGCTCATGTTTTGGCTGTCAGAGTGTTACTTGATTATTGACATTGACAATATGCAGAGAAGAAATAAAAAAAATCAGCAATACAAGATCTTCAGCAATAATTGCAAACAAAACAGCCAGTCTTGCAGATTGTCATATTCCACCATGTTGTTAATAGCCAGATATAGCAGTGATTTGTACAACATTTTACACCAGTTGGACAGTCTGAACAACATATTGCTGCTGTTGTACCTGAACAGTTACAGGAAATATTGGTAAACAAAATGGAAAATAATTTATGTGAATTTTTCTGGTGTTTCTGCCATACCCAGAGTGCAGAGTGGAGTCCAAGCAGTCATAAGACAAGAATGTAAATATACTTACTGCATGCATTGCTTTGTACATAAGCTTAATCTGATGATAGAAAGAGCAACATCACAAAACCCCCAAGGAATGACATTTATTTTCATCTTTCTGGAATTATAGACTTTTTCTATTGATCAGTTCACTTACAAGTTGGTCTGGGTACTATAGTAGCATTGACTGCATGTGCCACAAGTCTGAATAGCACAGTGGAATTTCAATATGGGAACTGTAAGTACTTATGAAGACTTTGATTTATTGACTGACTGGGTGATTTGTCACTCTTTCCTACATCTACTGGGTTAGCTGCACTACAAGCACATGGAGTACAGAGGATGATTTAGATGATGATAAGTATACATTTTGTTCATTGTTTCACATAATATAATGCCCCAGGTGGACACTATATAATGCCCCATGTTAACATTCTATACAGACAACTTCACTGCCTTACTACAGATGCAACCAATGTTGAAAAGGATGTGAACACATTTTAAAATGCAATGGATAACATTAGATCAAATGTATGCAGAACTGCAGAAGAATATATGCAGACAGAGGCTGTGTTGGCAAAACATAATCAAAAGTGTTCAGGATCCATACACCACACCACACATTGTCTCTTGTTGTAAAGGAAATCTATAATGCGACAAAGTTCTAGGCAAAGTCAATATTATAACACATTGGGTATTTTCAGGCATTTAATCATAACATGCAAAGCAGTTCCTAGAAAACATCCTTATAACAATGGCTGAACCTTACCCATTCCTTATAAAGGATAAATTCAGAACTGAACTTGGTATATAGTATACCAGTATTTCTAGTAGTGTTATATTGTTAAATTTCTTGGCTGGCATTTTATTTACCACTGCATTTTCAGAAAATTAAACTCTGTTAATTGAAGCCACTGTTCTCACATCAACTGCTGAGCCAGAAAGATGCTTTTCTACACCAAACAGAATTAAACCGTGTATGTGTGCTTCCATAGGACAACAAAGGCTGAATGCCTTATTCATAAATTCTTCATGCACAACATAACAGATTTTAATCAGAGAGTTCTTCATCTCTTTACATACCAAATGAACAGATGAAAGTACTTTGTACTTAAATAAGAAAACTCCAAAAGATCTTCAAAAGAGCTCAGACTTGGAGACATTGTTTCACACTAGATCATTACAAACATTATGTTATTGCAATACATTCCTAAAAAATTGAACTATGAGCTGTGGGAACTGTGTCTAGTGAAAATTCATTTTCCAAATCCCATGTGTATTGTTTTCTCTTTAAGTATATTCTTTAACTATAATAGTTAAAACAATATTTACTGAAGTAATGGTAACTTTGCAGACAGCAGACCAAGTATGTGTGGGTATTATAGTGATGTGTGGGGGCTCAAATTGTAGTAATTTTCCACTGATTTGGACATCTCAGCATTTATAAAATTAAACATTTTTCTGTGTTTTAAATTATTACTTTTTCTCAGAGCTGGAATTCCCATCGACTAAGAATAAAACAGTAACAAGGCAAAGGGCTGTCATTTTGTTTAGCTTACTAGTCATTATAGCACAAATCTCACTTATATGAAAATACATGCATTTATATCAATGTGTATTCATGTTAGCATTTTCATATAATTATGGCCAACTAGTTCTGTGTTTTGAGACATGATGGTTTTCATTGCATCTTAGTGGAACCAATTCAACCACCTCATATGTCTGAAAGGATTCTCTGCAGTCACCAACTTCCCATTCTCTGATCTTCAGCTGCCTGAGACACAAAACGCCAAGGATCAAAATACTGAGGACTGTTTTCTATTGGAAATCATTACTGGTGCATTTTGTCTGTTCTTATAGTGATTTCTTTGTTTTTGTAGATTTCTCCCTTTGTGTTTGTGTGACTATTAGTATATTTCATGCATTTGTTTTCAGCATTTTAGTTCCTCGGGTTTAAGTTATTTGAAGTTTGGTATTGTTGGGTTTGGCATAATGGTTAAGGTCTTCACATCATAGATACAAAGTACATGGTTTGATTCTGACCTTAGTTATTGGTTAGGCTTAAACAAAATAACACTTTTTTTGAAGGGGGCAAGTCCCCCTGCACCCCCACAGCCCCTGCTAATTATATATACCAAGTCTGAGATCACACAAGAAATACAGGCCTGGCACAGTTGTAGCACTACCTGAGATTTATTGCAGGTTTTCTAGGCTACCATAGATTTTAGGTGTGCATTTATTAATTAGGTTTCAGTCAGCTGGCCACCTTGGCTGCGTATCATGTTTGTGTAGCCATTGACACTGATTTCTACAGCACACTTACTTATGTCCAAACTGTTTAATTACAATTATTAGTATTAAATCTTACATTAAATAGTACTTTGTTGGATGATCTTAAGATCCTTGACTGGAGTGTATATGTTGTATATGATAATGAGATTATTTAAGATCTCTGCATGAATTTTCATAAACCAACAAATGTTTAATACATCTGTTTGTCACACATGCATCTCAACCTGTTAGTTCAAGGATCACGGACAAAGCCATAAAATAATTCCAGGCAAAGGCCAAAATCAGTGTCAAATTATACTGCTCTTATATGCTTATATACTTATAATGTTGCCAGAACAGGTTTTGAATTTCCATGCATTTCATGACATTAAGTCTGAAGGCTGAAAGCTACAGCTGTCATAATTTAGTGACTGGAATCTTCAACAGTTTGTCAGAAATTCATATGTATTATGAGGAACAGATCAATAATGTGTGGAAAAGTGTGACATTCTGAAAAATCAAGGACAGCTGAGATCTATTTATGAATCTGTGGTATATATTACATATACACACTTACATCTGTGTTGACATAAAATACATAACAATGTATACGCATCATTACAGGTGTAAAAATGTTACTTAATAATGAGATTAGAAAATATCATACTTTAAAGACATAGGGTGAGATTTTTGTCTGAGTATTACCTCACATCTATCTTACAGACTGCAGACATGAGTGACTCAGTAACCATGCTCACTTTTGAGACTATAGAGGATCAAAATATAGCAATAACCCACGCCTGGGTGTGGGTAATGCTGGATTTACCCACGGTTGGCGTGGTTTGGTCCCGAGGGCAAAGCCCGAGGGACCAAACAAAGCCAACCGTGGGTAAATACAGCATTACCCACACCCAGAAGTGGGTTATTGCTATTATACCATGACATTATTTAAGAAAAGAAACTATTACTTTTCTTAAATAATGGCATAGTATAATGCCTGTTTACTGCCCTTCCGCAGATGTCTGGCATCCGCGGCAGTTCTGATGTACTGCGCGCCTGCGCAGTACATCAGAGCTGTGGGCAAAAGCAATGGAGAAAGCAACATCTCCGTTGCTTTTTTTTTACTGTTTTCACTATGTTAAATGGGTTTAACATAGCGAGACAGTTTTAAAATAAGCAACGGAGATGTCCGTTGCTTATTTTAAAACTGTCTCGCTATGTTAAACCCATTTAACATAGCGAAACAGTAAAAAAAGCAACGGAGATCTTGCTTTCTCCGTTGCTTTTTTTTTAAAACTTGTCTCGCTATGTTAAATGGGTTTAGCATAGCGAGACAGCTTTAAAATAAGCAACGGAGATCTCCGTTGCTTATTTTAAACTGTCTCGCATGTTAAACCCATTTAACATAGCGAACAATGTTTAAAAGTAGTTATACTAATGGAAAAAAGTCCGGGCGACCGGACCTTTTTCCATTAGTATAACTCGATTTACAATGTGCACGCTGGCCAATCAGCGTGCACGTTTTGGGGGGGTCATGGTATAATATTATATAATCCATCTCTGTACCAGACAGGGAACCTGCACAGCAGTAAATCTATAATACAGCACAGTCACAATGACAGAGAAATGCTGCCATCCTATAAAGTCCTATGTCACATCAGGTGTGAAGCTGATGTCCTTGTGTGTATGTTATAGACTAAAAATCAAAATGGTAGGCACTCACACACACAATTATATATATATATATATATATATATATATATATATATATATATATATTTTTTTTTTTTTTTTTTAACTAATCAAAATTTGCTGCAACTACAAACTGTATTTTTCAGTTTTGAGCATGTTCGAATCAGAATCCATAAGAACTATTCATTAATCAGAAATGTAAATGCTCTATACATTTAAAATGTTAGCTGTAATATATTCAATTCATTCATAAACATGAGACTGTATAAAATATATTATATTCTGTCCTGCCTTTTTTAATGGAGCTATTCCGTTTGCAAATTCCTGCAAAGATAATTCAACTCCTTTAATGAAATTTCCTTTTCAGCTGTTTATTTTCTGTTGGGCATAACATTTCCTATGGCAGCATTTTATTTTCAGTAGATGTTGCAGTGTTAAACATCCTTTTATTTGTTGAACACCCACAGAATAAGTGTCAGATACTAATGCTATAAAGTCCAAGTGTCAGTGTAATTTCTTAACAACAGCAACATTGTGTAATTTGAATGCTTTCATTCTGTATTGCCTAAGGACTGTGTTAATTCTTATAAATGGATTTATATATGAACATAGAAATAAAACAGGTGATGTTATATTTCAGGCAATCCATTACATGTATTTTTGACAAGCGTATTCATTTAAATTATGTTTAATTGAAGCACAGACCTTTAAATTACTGTAACATGACAATATTGCACCTCACAGGAAAAGAGGTATGTGCTTGTCAGTTGACTGAGATTGATTGTCTTTTTTTATTTCCTAGGATTCCATGTGGAGATAAATAGATTTATGCTATTTCTGTAAAGGAAGTCATGTCTTGCCAAAAATAGTGAGGATTTCCTTGTCCCGGCTAAGGTTTTTTTTTTTTTGCCAACACCTTAAATTTGTATTTAGTTATTTAGTTGCAGGTTTTATCATCATCCTCAGGAAAACCTAAAAGTGACAAAATTACTAATCCAGACTTTATTTCTCAGCAAACTTGTTAAGTAAATTCATAAGTGTATATGTGGTTATAGTACTTTACAAGCTTAACAAAAGATAAATAAAAACATGGTAGGGTAATGATCTGTGTATCAGAAATAAAGAAAAAAAAAACAGAAAAAAATATCTTCTTATGCAAACATATAAATCTATATATTTGTGGGTATATGTATATACATATATATATATATATATATATATATATATATATATATATATATATATATATACACACACATATATATATATATATATATATATATATATATATATATATATATATACACACATATATATATATATATATATATATGTATATATTTGGGTTTATATTAGTTTATTAAATTACCGTACCATTGAACCCGGGAACATCGAGACAAGAACATTGAAACTTAAAAACTTAAAAACATTGCAAAACCCAACTATCGCAATCCACACCATCGAAGGGAAGACAGGCAGCTATCTTCTTTTCGATGATATGTATTGCGATACTTATGTCTTGCAATATTTTTCATTTTCGATGTTTTATCTCAGTGTTCCTAGGCTCAGCAAAATGGTAATTCAATAAACTAATATAAACCCACACACACACACACACACACACACACACACACACATATAGATAGAAATAAAATATGTTTATGGATTAGTTGTGTTTGTGCTGTCAGCTGTATCTTGAACCCCTCCCCACCGTCACACACAGTCTAAAGTAATTTTACTTATGCATTTGTTTCGTTAAACAGGAAAGGCAATATCTGCGCATCATCTTGTCAGTGGGTGTCTTGGGAGAGGAGGCATCTCCATATAATAAGCAATGAACTTCATGTCAGAGGTGTGAAACCAGATAATACTGGTCCTGAGACTTCAAAAAATAAATTGCAATTCAAACAAAATAACAGTGAATTCTAAAATATGTTGTTATACTGTTAGAATCTTTTTGCAGAAGTGCCTTTACCTCCTTGCTTCTGGTGAATTAGGCTGTATCCCCCCATACTTTTACTCCTTACATTCACCTCAGAGTTAGGGGAATAGTAGGAATCACCACTACCTCTCAGGTAGGTGTTCAGACATCAGTAGTGCAATGCAAAACTTTACTCAATGCAGTCAGGTGTTTTTCTAGTTTTTTTTTTTCATTTTCACAGAATGGGGCTAATGTGATTAGATATATATTTAAACTAGGTGTTATTGCAGTTATGTTTAGATACACATCTATTCACATTGATTGAAGTTAGAAGACTGAAAAAATAGTCAGTTGTGCTGTGTATCACTTTTCACAGAGCTCCATATTTCTGAATATACCCATCAAACTCAATGTATAATCCCCTCATTTACAGCTGGATGTTCACACTTGCACAAGTCACAGTTACAGTCTTCTGAACTGCAGGAGACATTTCAGTTTGGAGCTCCCCAGTGGCAGAATACATATGCATGAAATGACAGTATCAGTCAAACAACATATAAACATGCATATTACTAATGTTATTACTAATGATGTTGACGTATATACCACACGTGCAATTATTTTTTAAACAAACATACTGAGTTTAATTCAGTGTAGTGAAAATCCAGAAGGAAAAACATGAGTACCAAGTGAATTATTTAAAGTTTAACAAAGCAGTCTTGTTATTAATAAAGGATAAAATGACAATATGACTGTACATCAGCTACTAAACTAATAAAGAATTGGTGGTAAAGTGGTTAACATAGCTACTTTCTAAGCAATTGACTTTAGTTCAATTCTTGCTTAATGCACAATCAACTTGTTATTCTAAGGGGGTCCAGTATCTGTCAACCTTGGATGACATGATTGACAGACCTCAATGCTTTGCCAGAGATGGCATTCATCTGTCACCCCTGTGATTTTGGCTATGGCTTTTGCCACCCCTATAGTGCCTTTTTTAGGCAGTGTCTCAAGAACAAAATTCCTGACGTAAAAACCACATCTAAAAACAACCTCAATGTTATGCTGCTAAATGCTAGGAGTCTTAACATGAAACTGCACTCACTGGAAGCAGTCCTCACCTCGGAAGACACAGACATTTGTGCAGTCACGAAGACCTGATTCAAGACTGTGGAGAGCACCCCAACCATACTGGGTTACACCTCCTTCCACACATTCAGACTACAAACTGAAGGTGTGAAAACTAAAGGAGGTGATGTATCAGTATTCGTTAAAGATAAATATTAAAGATAAATACACCTCCAGATTGGTTAAACATTATGATTCCCTGGAGATACTTCATGTGCAATTAACTGTTAGTAGGACACATATTCATTTCATTCCATGAATCAGGACACCTACTCTGCCTATTTGGATCTATATGAGTCGATCAAGATACATCACCATGGTTTTGGACTACTTTAACTACCCATCCATTGAATGGGTAAATTACTCGTGCTCAAACTCACTTGCCCAAAGTTTCCTCGAATTCATTAACCTGGTCCAGCTGGTTAACACCCCCACAAGGGGTGCCAACATCCTGCATCTGGTGCTTACCCATATGAGGGACCACTGTAGCACCCCCACTGTGAGGTCTTCCCTGGTAAGATCTGACCAGAAACCAGTCTCATTCAAAGTAACTATCACACCTGACCACCCCCCCCCCTGCAGCAACTAAACTAAGAAACATCTCCAAAGCAGATTATAACCTCTTACAGGATGGTATAAATAGCTTCACTGCACCTCCCCTCTCAGATGGAACTGGCAACTATGTCGAGTTCTACACCAATGCTTTATACAAACATCTGTATAACTGCATTGACTCGGCCTTGTCTGATAGGACCAAAACAGGTTCCTCAAGGAAGAGCAAACCTGCCTGTTGGACAACTGCCATTAACAGTCTTTACAATAAGAGGAAGAAATTCCTGTCTAAGAGTAAGAGGGAGTGAGCCCTAAACTGGAAACACTCCCTCCTCAACTTAAACAAGCAAATAAGACTTCTTGTGAAGTCCTCTAAAGCTAACTACAAATCCAAATTAGCTTCCTCAGCTAAGGACAACCATAAAACGTTCTTTAGTTACATCTGTAACCTAAAAGGAAAATGCCCAGATTTGTGTCAAACTGGTAGTTAATGATACCACATATATTGAGCCTATGGACATAGCTAACTTGTTGGCCAACAGGTTCTGTAAAAACTTCACTCCCCTGTCCCTGCCACATGTACCCCATTACATCCCTACTACCTGTCCCCTACCTTGTATCTCTAAACAGCAGGTCATAAATTCCCTCTCTAAGGCCAAATACGCAGCATCAGTGGGACCTGATAACATCCCAGGCTGTGTCCTACATGGGTTCCAGCAAGAATTATCAACACCGTTGGGTACTCTTTTAAGTCATAGTCTAAGCATTGGCTTCATCCCAGCTGAATGTAAAATGGCCACCGTTATTCCTTTGCACAAAGGTGGTCGTTCCACTGACCCTGGGAACTATGGACCTATTAGCCTGACTGGCCTTATCTGCAAGGCCATGGAACAAATCATCATGGACCTTATCAACAAAGATATAGGTAATCTCCAAACACTTGACCCTACTTAGTTTGGATTTGTCAAAGGGAGATCATGCGTGTTAAACCTGGCAGACTTCTTTGAGACAATCACCAAGGCCCTGGAAAAGGGGAAATCTGTGCATACAGCCTACCTAGACGTAGCCAAGACTTTTGACACTATCACCCACTCAGGCATCATTGACAAACTCATTCTGCTAGATATGAACCCTTATATTGTTAGATGGGTTGCAAACTGTCTCACTGATAGACCACATATAGTCAAAATAGGGGAATCCACCTCCAACAGCAGACCTGTAACCAGTGGTGTTCCACAGGGATCAGTCCTGGGACTTCTACTGTTTGGAATCTATTTCCCTGAAGTACAAGCAAAAACTAAGGGTCTGTGGCTGACAAAGTTTGCTGATGACTGCAAACTGGGAGTGGTCATAGAATCTCCAAATTTTATTTTATTTTATTTATTTTACATTTGTTGACTGGGCTAGTCCAACTGGATGTATGTCCATTTTCAGTGGAGGCCTGGGGAGAAAAGCTTCACATTCCAGAAAAAAGATCATGATAACATAAGTACATTACTAAGATTTAACAAATTTAACTAGTAAATATGTTTTAGCTAAGAGAATACTAGTAAATACATTTTAGCTTAAGAGTAAGGAAAAAGTCTTCTAAGCTAACATATCATGTATGGATATACATACAACAAAAAATAGTAGGCAAGTAAAATTGAGCACTATTTGAACTTTCAGATGGTTTTACAGACAATGGTGCTAGTAGAAAAGGAATAGCTAGTTTGTGTGAGTGAGAAGAAAAGGGTCAGGAGACAGTGGAGGAAGTTAGTCTGGGTTTGCACAGGGGCATAGCCAGTGTGATTTAATGTATGGTTTGAGCTTGGATTTAAATAGGGTAGTAGAAGGTAGGGAGGTTAGATCAGTAGGGAGGGAGTTCCAGGTTTACCCACTGTGTTAGAGACTAGAGAATCTCCAGCCAGATTGTTGATTTTATATATCTTTACCATTATGTTGTTTGAAGAGAGCAGGTTTTTCAGGTTATTGTAGGGGGTGATTAGATTAGTTAGTATTGGAGTAGATGTAGGATGGAACAGTATCTTATAGGCAATAGTTAACTGGTTTGATAGGATAAGATTTGGCAATTCTAACCACCCTAGTTGATTAAGATTGTTACAATGATGGGTTCTATAGGTAGAACCAGTTGCAAATCTGGCAATATTATTGTAGGAGCTAGCCTGCTTGTTCAGATTGCTTTTGCATAGTTTGGTATAGATAGGGGAAGCATATAGTAGGGTTGAGATAAGGTGGTTCCGGGCAATAGTGGTCCTTGCTAGTGGGGTAAGAAAGGGTTTGATCCTATAGAGGGAACCTAGTTTTTTGTTTACTGTTTTTATAGTGTTGTTAACATGTGGCTCAAAGGTGAGGTGGTTGTCAATTAGTACTCCAAGTAGTTTTGTAGTAGAGTCTGGAGATATGATTGTACCATTGCTAGATGTGATTGTGAAATGTAGAGGGGGGCTGTGCGGGTGAGAGTAAATAGGAGCATTTTTGTTTTTTTTGGGTTCAGGATGAGGCATCGTTGAAGGAGCCAATTCTCTACTGTGTTAAATGTGTCTTGGGTTAGGGAATGCAGTTGTGAAAGTGAGGAGGCTGAGCATATTAGTGTAGAGTCATCTGCATATTGGATACAGGTGACTTGAGGTAGTACAGTGTGTAGGTCATTAGTAAAAATAGAAAAGAGGAGAGGACCCAATATGGAGCCTTGAGAGACTCCAAGGGCAATTGGTAAGTGGGAAGACAAGTTGTTTTCCCATAGTACAGCCTGTTGCCTTTTATTAAATAGGATTGGAACCATTGTATAGCAAGTGGATCCAGTGAGAAGTTGCCAAGTATGTTTATGAGTAGCTGGTGGCTGACCATGTCAAAGGCTTTTGACAGATCAATGAAGAGGGCTGAGGAAAGAGTGTTGCTATTACGGTTTTTATTAATGACATCAGTGAAGGAAAGAAGAGCAGAAGAGGTGCTGTGAAATGGTCTGAATCCATGTTGGCAGGTAGCTAATAGGTTGTTTGCTAGGTGGTTTAATAGTTGCTTATGAATGCACTTCTCCATGATTTTTGCCAGAGGGGGATAATATGGCTATAGGCCTATAGTTAGAAAAATCTTTGGAATTACCACCTTTATGCAGGGGGATGACATGTGAGATTTTACAAATAATTGGAATAGTTCCTTCAGAAATAGTTCTGTTAATGAGGATGGCTATGGGGTAGGCTATAGCTTTGGCTGCTTTTTGTAGGTATTCTCCAGGTAATAGATCTGCAGAGAGGGTGGTGGGTTTAAGTTTTTTGATTAGGGTGCAGACAAAGGATGTAGGAACGGTTGGAATTGAAATATTGGGGGGCTATTAGGGATAATATTAGAAGGAGATGCAGTGTCAGCGGATAGCTGATTGGCCAAAGATTGAATGATGTCTGTGAAGAAAGTGTCAAAAGAATTGGCAATCTGGTTGGGGCTAAGGAGATTGGAGCCTGAGGGGGTGGGTGTGATTGAGTGACCTGGGTGCAGGAGTTTGTTTATATCTGACCAGAACTTTTGAGGTTTGTTTTGGTTGGTCTGTTGGAGTTGGCAGTAATAGTTTCTTTTATCTGACAATATGACTTTTTTAGTTTCATTTCTTAGTTGTCTAAATATTAGTTGATCTGCCAGGTTTTTGGTTGTACACCAGGTAGCCCATAGTTTGTTTCTATGGAGGATTTTTTGTTTGGTAGTTTTGGTGAGCCAAGGGGCTGGTTTAGACCTAGCTCTTACTATACGAGTTGGGGCATGGTAGTCTAAAATGGTTAAAAATTTAGAGTTAAAGTATTTAACGGCATTGTCTAATGGTAGGTGTTTCAGGGATGACCAGTCACAAGCTACAAGTTCTTGTTGAAAGCTGTCAGTGTTAAAATTTTTATTACATCTTATTTTCTTATATATGGTTGGGTTTGGCATATCAGTCTTATACCCGATTAAGAAGATGAGTCAGTGGTCACTTGTATCTTCTAGGAGGGTCCCTACTTTATAAGATTGGTTTTGACTGTTTGTAAGAATCCAATCTAGGATACTGTTGTTATTATTATTATGTTTATTGGTTCTAGTGGGGAGTGTAATGTTTTGTATAAAACCATGTAGGTTGATGTGTGAAGAAGGCAGTTCTGATGTGCAAGACATCCAGTTTATATTAAAGTCACCAAGTATTATGGTTTCTTGTGGGTAGGTGGTGGACAGCCAACTTATGATAGCTTCTAAGGTTGTGATATTGTTGCCTGGGGGAAGGTAAATACAGATTATGTAAATGGATTTACATTTGTTGAGTTGAAATTTAGAGATAAGAATTTCAGCGTTGCTAGTTAGTGGAGATTTAGAATCAATGGAAGTGATTTGTAATTCAGATTTATATAGGATAGCTACTCCTCCACCTTTCTTAGAGTTACGGTCCAGTCTCAAGATGCTATAGCCACGGGGAATAACTGTAGTATCCTGTATGGTTGATTTGAGCCATGTTTCAGAGAGGCAGAGGATGTCAAATGAATGTACATCTATGAGGGCATGTAGGTGAGCAATTTTATTGTTTATGCTTCGAATATTGAGATGGGCTATAAGGAGAGAGTTGGAGGGTCTGTTGACCAGGTCTGAATTATTAGAATTTGGTGTGCTAGGCTTGATGGAAGTGGAAGAATTTGGGCCAGGGTTTGGGTGTATATCACCATCAATTAGGGAGTGGACTTGTATTGCAAGAGAGAGTGTTAGTCCTTTACATGTTAGGTTATGGTGTTTTTTTAGTTCTAGCGCTGTAGTATGTGATGTGAGTGAGCCTATGAAATGTGGATGATAAATACTTTGGTGGATAGGATGTATAATTGTGGCTATGAGGGATGATGAATGTTGGTGTAGAGGTTTGTTTCATGGGGTTATGAAAGTGTAGGTGGATGAGGTGTTCATAGGAAGTAAGTATATAGGGTATAGCTAAAATAGATAGAAGTGATAGTAGGAGTAAGGGTTTAATGTGTATATATGTAGTGTTAGGTGACATTGTAAGTTGTAGTGTGTAGGTAAGTATATAGGGATGGGTGTTGATAGAGATTAAATGGTGGGAGGTAGGCTTTAGCACTTTAAGGGGTTGGTCTTTGTGATAGCTTGGATTTCAGGGGGTGTGGTCAGTGTGTATAAATGTAGAAGCAATGGGGTCGGGTGAGATTTGGGGGCAGGGTAGGGGAGTGGAGTGAGCCCGCAGGGCAAACAGAGCAGGTAGAGCCACAGAAGGAGTGAGCCCTAGGATGTTAGCTTCCTACAAGAGGGTCTTACACAAACAAATGATTAGTGACAAAGTCATGGCCTTAAACTCAATGCAAAAAAATGTATCATCATCCCTTTCAGTAAGAACAATGTTCCTGCTAACGACCGCATCAATAGCGACACCCTAAGTATGTACTCAGTGGTGAGAGACCTGGGCACACTGGTTGACGGCAACCTTACCTTTGATCACCATGTTTCTACAGTGGTAAGAAGGGCATTCTGTATTGCTCATCTCATAAGTAATGGCATTGCCTCCAGAAAGAAAGAAGTTATAACCTCCCTATATTCTTCCCTCATCAGTCCAGTAATTGAGTACAATGCCCCTTTTGGCATGTACCTTTCCAAGCACCTGCAGCAATTGGAGAGACCACAAATATTCCTCACAAGGAAAACTCAAGGTCTTCAGCATCTGTCCTGTGTGGATCATCTAAAATCACTGTCACTTTATTCTGTTTCATACAGACTTCTCAGAGGTGATCTCTGCCTCACATATAAGGCAATCTCCAACCCTGCTTTACTGGAAATGCTGCATATCCATAAGTCAAATAGTACACAGGTGACTCACTCTAAAGACCCCCAACCTGGTATGTGACATTAATAGAATCTGTTGGAGGGACAGATTTGTCTCCCAGAGGTTACCACACCTTTGGAACAGACTTTCACTTCATGTCAAACAGATTACCTTATTGGCCCTCTTCAGACGCAGTCTGGACAATTGGATGAGTAACCGTAAATTCAGCACAGGGGTTCCACCTGTGGTCCTCTTGGACAGGTGTAATAGGTGCTGATGATGTATATAAGGGTAGAACTTGACTAGGCTTGTAAGGGCCCTAGGGCCAGTAACCTAGTAACTTCCTATGATCCCATGAATAAATAAAGATAGTTTAGACAGATAAATAGGTAAGATTTATCATTGTGATTAGCTGATATATGGAAATGGATGTTGAAATACCATGAGAGTATGTCTGTAGTAGACAGAGTATTCAGAGAGTGTAACTTAGTAATTTTTATTTTTATTTATTTATTTAACATTTGTTGACCGGGAAAGTCCGACTAGGTTCCACAGAGCCTGTTTTCAGTGGAGGCCTGGGGAGAAATGCTCCAGATGCATGTCTTTGGAATGTGGGAGGAAACCGGAGTACCCGGAGGAAACCCACGCAAACACAGGGAGAACATGCAAACTCCACACAGAAGGCACCCCAGCCGAGAATCGAACCAGAGAACCTCTTGCTGTGAGGTGACAACGTTAACCGCTGCACCACTGTGCTGCCCTAATAAAAGTTAATATGCTCTCCTCATAATTGTCCTCAGCTCTCATTTCAATATGGTCATCCTTCAAACTGATGATGACAAAACCTGTCATTTCAGCTCATTATCTGGTCATAGAGAACTACATTGCCAGATAATCAGAAAAGTCTGGTAGAGCTCCTAGTATCAGCCAATAATGACCCTGCCATTTAAATTGCACACCATAACTACTCCTTCCCCAACCACTAATGTGGAAATTAAGACTCACTACTATGGTCACAGAATGCATGTGCCCTGACCCTGGTGAGAACTGCATTTGGTTTGGCCTTAGAAGAGGAAGCTTTCAATAAAAGTTTGCCAGCTACATAGAACTGGCTTCTTTACAATGTATGGGGTGAAGAAGAACATAATCTGTTCAGAGAAGTTTGACACCTCTCTGAAAACTCTTTACAGGTGCAGATGTTTTAAGGGTAATGACTAGCTCCCATGTAGCTACCTGCAAATGGATTATACTTTTATGACATGATAATTATTGTTGAGTAGTTCACTTTTGGTTAAACTGATTGTTAACATCAGTCAACGTTATTTAATCTCTTTTCTTATCATGACATAGCATTCTTTACTGTTTCTTCATTGGTGTTTACTCCTGCACCACTGTTTTAATTAACTCATTTGTAAGTAAACTGATACTAAGTGTAACTAACTTTATTTAAGCACTTCTTGTGTCATATTGGTGTTCGCTGCCTTGTTTTCTCATCATTGGTTCCTGTTGCTGTTGCCATGGATAGATACTTACTCCTGTTCTATACGGCTCCTGCATAGTTAACACACATGGACTTTTGTTTCATTGTGCTGTAATTGGCAGTGAGTGTAGTATATCTGCATTTATATGTCTTGTTTCTCTGCTTTAGTATGTCTTGTAATATCCCCAATCTCAGATGTGTAATAAACCTTTGCATTTGCATGTATATGTTTAATTTTATACAATATAAATGCAGAATTTTGTCTACATGCGACTTGGAGCTTGACTGATAGGGGACTTTGGACCACTGCACTTATACTGCACGAAGAAAGAAAGAAAACAAATATTGTGTAACAGCCACCACAACATTGAGGAAGTAGTGCATTAAGGGATAGTAATGCACAAGTAACAGAGGGCTATGGTACAAGTGAAAGAGGTAGAAAAATAAAGGTCGAGTTAGAGAAATGGTGCAAGACTGGAGCAATAAGACGGAGCGAAACACAGAAAACAAGCTCTGGATCAAATAGCTTGTTGGAAAGGAATGAATGAATCTGTTAGACCACAACTGTTGGTTTTAGTTAAGTGCAGGTGCTAGTGAGCCAGATGTCTGAATGTGGGTTTTAGTTAGGTGAAGGTGCTAGAGAGCTAGATGTGTGAAGGAGTGAAAGAGCTAGTAGGAGAACATTCCAGAATATGGGCACGCACAATGATTTACTTGCATCACCAAGCTTTTAAGTACCTAAAGGATAAGATAAGCAGAAGAATTTGTATTAATGTACACATTTTATGGGTAACTAAAGAGAAGAGAGTGAACTATGTAAAGTTAAAACAGATGGATACACAGAGATAAAGATGGCCACTGAAAAATATTTAGTCCTAGGAGACAGGACAGGTGAGGCACACCTGAAGAAAGCTTAGCTAGCTTGTAGCATGCTGTTGGCACTTTGGTCATAGTAATGGTAGGCGTGCACGTAAAGCATAAATAGCCATACATAAGTTTTGGGACTGTTGCTACAGTTCTAATACTGCTTACAGCATTGTTGATTAAATGCTTTCAATGATGTATTTTCGATAAAAAAATCTGAATTTCAAGATTTGGTTTAGTATTCCGTGGTACTTCATGAAAGAAACAATTTGGAAGGAAGGATGTGTTTGTAAAGAAGCTTATTGGTCAAGGTGTGGAGTTTTCAAGGGTAAAGAACATAATTTAGATTTATTTTTGGATGGGCGTTCGAAAGACATGCGTAAATGGGCTTGCCTTCATTGAAGGTTGAACGTCGAGCTGGCACCTCAGCGTTCGTCAAAATCTACTGCCAATCATTAGCGGACTGGAGTTCCACTGTGGCGACCCCTAACCGGGAAAAGCCGAAAGACGACAACAACATTTGTATGTAAAGTGAAGCCACAAAACCAGATTTAAAGAGAAATGAAAGAGTACCGAACTTTAGATTTAGCAGCAGCAGCAGCAAGAGAACCACAAGAGCAAAGAAAAGCGGAGTCATTTGTATGTAGAATTAAAGCTGAGTTGCTGCAAGCATTGTGCAAACTATTAATGAATCTTTAAAAGGCTTACAGCTCTTATAGGAAAACCTGGGGAAGTCATGAGGAACATGCACTGCTGAAAAAGCAAGTAGTACTGATAGATACTTGAGGAGTACATAAGAAACTTGCTCCATTGGAAAGGCATGCAGTTCAAATAGGGAACATGTGGAATGTGTAAGAAACCTGCACTGCTGAAAAGGCATACAGCTCTGATAGGAGAATTTGGGGAAGCCATGAGGAACCTGCACTCCTGAAAAGGCATGTAGTCCTGATAGTGATATCTGGGGAATCCTTGAAGAACCAGCACTCCTGAAAAGGCATGTTGGCCTGATAGTGATATCTGGGGAATCCATGAGAAACCTCAGCTCCTGAAAAGGTATGTAGTCCTGATAGCGATACCTGGAAATCTGTAAAGAACCTGCATTACTCAAAAAGAAATGTAATTCTGGTAGTAATTTCTTGAGAATTCATGAGAAACCTGCACTATTGAAAAGGGTTGTAGTTCTGACAGTGATACCTGGAAATCTATGAAAAACCTGCATTACTGCAAAGGCACATTGCCCTGATAGTGATACCTGGGAATCCAGGAAGAACCTGCAATACTTTAGAATAAAATGATTACCATCTGGCATGCTGTATTCTCTTTATGGTTTAACTAGAAAACCATTTGATGGTTGGTGAAGAACTGCCTATAATGGTGGGAGGGTTAATCAGAACATTGTAAATAACTATGTCAAACACCTTAAAAAGGCCAAAGACTAGGGTAACTGCCACTTTGTTGTATATAGCTGAGAGTGGATGTAGTCATTAACTGTTAGGAGGGCTGCACCAAAGTCACAGGGTGGTCTAGATCCATGCCGTGTAGGAGTTAGCATGTAGTTGTGAAGGGGATGTGACAATTATTGAGTATTCCCAAAGTATTTATCATATAAGCATATATATAAATATATGGGTCTACTTTGTTTCATTGAAAACTAATTTCACTGAATTTGAATTCACCCTGACCAAATCGCTGAAAGCTCAAATTACTGAAAAACTCATTTCACTGAATCTCATTTCACTGAACTGTAGTTAGTATATCTGCACTGTGTAGAGTACTGTAAGGCAAGTAAAATGTCTATGCCCTTTTCCCCAATGTAGTGCGATCCTAGCGTTAGTATATATAGTTATGGGGGCCTGGGGGCCACAGCCCCCCAGCTGGTTTAGTTTTATATTATAGTTCACCAAAAGCTTTAAAACAATACATTTTAAACCATAGACATATGTACTTACAACACCAATATGTTCATAGGTTCATAGGTGTGTACAAGGCTAATGGCCCTGGAGCCTTTACAAGCCTAGATCAAAGCATTCCCTGGCACTGTGTTGTCCTACGTTAGTTTCCAGTGCCCCTATGAATAACTCTTTCCAAAAGACAATATAAACCCAAACTAAGTGCCCCCCACACACCCCTAACTATATATACTAACTCCAGGATCACACTACAGTGTAGAAAAGGGCATATACCTTTTACTTGACGTACAATACTCTACACAGTGCCAGTACTTCACTTCAGTGAAATGAGATTTGGTGAAATGAGTTTTCAGTCATTTCAGCTTTCAGCGATTTGGTCAGGGTGAATTAAAATTTAGTGAAATGAGCTTTCAATGAAACAAAGTAGACCTATATATATATATATATATATATATATATATATATACATATATATATATATATATATATATATATATATATATATATATATATATATATATATATATATATATATATATATATATATATATTTATATATATATATATATATAGTTATGTATGTGTGTGTGTGTGTGTATTTATATATAAACTGTGTGAAATTTTTTATTTTTTAGCCATTTTTCTACAATAACATATAAAATGCCTGAAAATGATGTAACTTTCAAAATCAAATATTGTTTTAAATCTGATTTTGTACAACATACTATGTTTATGCTTTTAATATCATTTGTATTTGCTTCAACTTCAAGTTGTTTAGTTGGAATTCCATAAGGAAGCAACTCATTGAAAACAAATGGCCAGAAATCAACCACATGAAAAAATTAGCTGTAAGCATTTTTTGCAAGGGCCAAGTACCCCTGCAACATCCATGAAAGAACAAACCCCCCCCCCTACTCACACCAAACATATATGCCAAGCTGATGATTTCACAAACACAAAAAGGAAGGGAGAAATATCCCAAAAGAAAGGAATCACTACCAGCATACACTTAGAAACTGCACAAGCATTGGCTTCCTTTAGAAAACAGTAATGGGGGAGTTCTGTTTCATAGAGTTATACTCACCGAGTTGGTTCCTAGTTTAGTCTGCTCTCACTTAGTAGCAAAACAGCCTTTGTATTTGCCACCATGAAGAAAAGTAATAGGTGCATTTCCACTGTGAAGAAACTGTTTCAGTTCTTCACAGTTTGCCACTTTCCAGTCACCATTTTTACTTGGTTTTGCTCACTATGTAAATATACTTACACCACAGAAACCGGTAGATATTTTATAATTACATTTTTGGAGAACAATATTAGAGCATTCATCTACGAAATGTACTCATAGTGTATTTCTAAGAGCAAGGATGAAGAAACAACTGCATCTTCGTTTTTTGTTTTTGTCTTGTGTTATTCTCAGACTCAGTTCAAAACATCTGCTGTACCAGCTTGGCTTTCCCCTTAAGGCTCCCCCTGTTCAGTCAGTGATTATTCCTGCCTCTGCTTATTGACTGGTATTTATACATAACCCCCAGACCATGGATTGCCTGACCTCCTCCTGAGGCGAGATATCTGGTGTATAAAAACAGTATGAACCTAGAAAACCAGGTCAGCCCCCCCCCCCCACCCCTAGTATGACAAACTCTCTATGTGAAATTGTTCGATCTCGCCGTTTGTTCTTAAGCACTGGTTCGGAGCCAACCCTCGGCTCCAAGTCGGCCACATCGCAAGCTCTGCATCTAAGAGAAGCTCGAGGCACAGTCCCTATCCCATGATCCCCTGCTGCTATCCCTCAGATCTAGTTTGCCACTGCAACAGGTCGCATCGAGAGAAAGCTCGGGCCAGTAAAACTTTTATTATTACTTCTAAAAACATTAATATTGCCTTAATAGTTAGCTGTAAAAGTTTAGTAGAGATTAGATAGTGTGTGTGTGTGTGTGTGTGTGTGTGTGTGTGTGTGTGTGTGTGTGTGTGTGTGTGTGTGTGTGTGTGTGTGTTTATATATATATATTCCTTGATATTTGGTCTTATTTGTAGGAGCGACTGCTCTTAGGCTTTAGGCCATTTATTTCTGTCAGGGCTCTGGCAGAATTTTTTCTTAGATTTATATATATTTGCTATATATTATATATATATATATATATATATATATATATTTACTCAGGGTGTTTGCTGTCTTGTATTTACTCCTACAGTTTAGTGTGTTTTGTGGTGCTGTTTTTTCTATAACAGATACATTTATACTTTCTTAGTGCTTAGCTTTAAACATGTCAGAGAAAGCCAAATCAGGTTTTAAGCGCTGTCAATGTGGTCAGAAAATGTCCATTATGGACAATCATACCTCCTGCGTCTACTGTCTTGGCCCTCTCCATCTTCAGGAGGATTGTTCCATCTGTCACTCCTTTAGTGGAAGGGTCATGATGGAGAGGCGTAGGAAGCTCATCGAGAGGGGCCTTCTAAAGCCCAAATTTCAAGAGACCTTAGATAAGGCAGACCAGGCATCAAAGTCTTTGAATGGGTTGAAGTCTTCAAAGGTATCGGAGCCCAAGTCTTCGGCTCCGAGTACCTCGGCTAAGATTCGGTCGCCAGCTCCACAGACCTTGGAACCGAGCATCGAACAGTTGTCTCGATTCGAGGCCCAGGTCTTGGAGCCAGTGTCAGAGGTACTTCCGCCTTCAATCCTTCACTCGGTGACCTCTTCAGCCCCTTCAACCCGTTCTTCCAGGGCAATGTCGGACACCGATGTGGATCGAGTGGTGCAGAAGCTTATGGAGAACACGGCTCTATCCAGACTTATTGCGGTTTCATCCCAGTTGGTTTTGAAACTTGAAGCCCTCCCCGTCACATCTATAGATCCTCCTTTGAGACCCATCGAGTCATCGGAGCCAGGAGTCGAGGAGCTGATAATTGTGGATCCCCCGGAGCCGAAGCCATCCTCAGCACCACTAACCTCGACACCCTCGGAGCCCATCGAGGGGTCTCGGAGCCGACGTTCTCTCCTGGGTACTGGGGTGGAGAGTCGAACTGAGCTTTTGGTACCGACTCTCCCCCTCGGGGCCTCAGCGCAGATTAGTTCGGCTCCGTCTTCTGGGTCAGAGCCCGTGGTTCTGGTGCCTGGGAAGCTACCATGTACTTTTGATCCGGTGGAGTCCTCGGCCCGGGGCTCCGGTGCCTTCGACACCATGAGGAAGGTTTTGTCTGGTCAGACACTCTCATCATCAGATACCTCTTCTCCTTCCCCAAAGGGACCGAGTTCTGTTTCTGCACCTTCAATCCCCACCAAGCGTAGAGACCCAATGCCTCAGCCAGCCCCAGAGGGTGTACCCTGTTCCTCGGAAGCTTCACCAGATGCCACCTCTGATGAAGTCCCGAGTAAGAAATTGTGCAAGAGGAGGCACATTGATTCCCCACAGGAATCATTGACATCGGACACCGACCTGCATGAGTCAGAGGGGTCCCCACGGTCCTCCCCCGAGGATGTCTCATTTGCGGACATCCTAGAAATTCTAAAACAGAGGGGTGGCTGGCAGACACTTGCCCCCACTGAGGATGAGTCGGTGTTGCTGAAGGCCTTTGGGGCTCAACCTTCCACTTCCTGGGTGACTCTACCCTTCGACGAGTTAATGGATTTAATAGCTCAAAGGGTGTGGGAGGCTCCTGATACCATGGAACCAGTCCCTCCGAGACCAAATAAATATATTACTGCCCCCCAAGATAAAGCTTACCTTACCAAGGGAGTCCCATTCAATGCTATGGTGGTGGCGGCAGCTACCAAGAAGGAAATGTCCAAAGCATCTTCCTCTGTCCATCCTCCTAACAAGGATTCTAGGACTATGGACAGGTATGGGAAGCGTGTTTTTAGCTCAGCGACTTTTGCCATGAGATTGCTGAACTACCTTACGCATTTTATGTGCCTTCAGAGAGATCTCATTAAGGAGTTGGGAGATACTCTCCAGGGTAACACAGATGCTGCTGTCTCAGACAAGGTGACATGACAGCTCAACACCCTTACTTCAATAGTAAACTCGTCTATGAGGCTTATTTCATATGCGGCTGAGGGTTTGACTAGGGCAGCAGCCTCAGCGATTGCTCTGCGGAGACAATCCTGGATGCGCCTGTGCTCCTTTGTGGAAGCCTTTAAGTCTTCCTTTGCTAATGCCCCCTTTGATGGCGCCTCCTTGTTTGGGCCCAAAGTGAAGGAGACACTCACTAGGTGTGAGCAATAAGGAAAGACCCTGTCTGCCGTAGGGGTCTGTTTTTCCACTCCCTCTAGACCGTACCCCAAAGGGCAAAGAGTCGGAAAAATGTGGTTCCGGAAGACTCAGGGAGCTTTCCAGTATGCACCTAGTGATACCCCCTCCAGAGGCAGAGGAGGGGGAAGAAATGGAAGATGCAGCCCACGCGGCAGAGGGGGTCTGCAAAACCAGGGTGACAGGGATACTGTCCCTGGGAAGCCTTTTCAGCACTCCTGAGTGGAGGCTCGGCTGTCCTGCTCTGGAGGCAGTCGGGGGTCGCTTGACTTTATACCCGGAGGCCTGGCCAAATCTCACATCAGATTCCTGGGTAAAAAGCATAATAACCAGAGGATACAATATCCCCTTTCTGAACAATCCACCCACCCAAAAAAGATTCCCAGATGTTCCACCCGCTCTGCGGGATCAGGCAGCCATAGAAATACAAAGGCTGTTAGAAAAAAGAGTCGTCCAGCCAGTCCCAGTGGACCAAATAGGATCCGGAACTTACCCAAGGTTCTTTTTAGTTCCAAAGAAAACAGGGGACTGGAGGCCAATACTGGACCTGAGCAGACTCAACACCTTCGTGAAGAAGGAAAAATTCCAGATGGTCACACTGCAATCGATTCTTCCGTTTCTTCAAACGAACGATTGGATGTGCTCTATAGATCTCAAGTATGCGTACTACCACACAAAAATGGCCAGGCCATCCAAAGATCACCTGTGCTTCTGGCTGGGAGCCAGTCATTTTCAGTTTCGAGCTCTGCCCTTTGGCCTCACCTCAGCCCCCAGGATGTTCACCAAGTGCATGGCAGTAGTGGCGTCTCACCTGAGACGAAGAGGATTCCGGGTGTTTCCATATCTGGATGACTGGCTCCTTACCACCACCACCAAGCATCACCTAGTATAAGCCAGGGTCTATACAATCAATCTCTGTTCCAGCTTAGGAATAACAGTGAACTTCGAAAAAATCTACCTTGTCGCCCTCACAGCATATCTTATTCATAGGGGTGGAGTTAGATACCTCAGTAGCACTGATAAGTCTTCCTCAGGCAAGAGTGTCAGTCCTGAGGGATCAGGTCTCTATTCTTCTTCAAAACAAAAACGTTCCCACATTACAGGTCTTGAAAGTATTGGGCATGATGGCAGCTACCCTTATTACGGTTCCCCTAGGGAGAATGCACATGAGAATCCTCCAGTGGCTCCTCTTTGCTCAGTGGTCGTTCCAATGGTTACCATTGTCACACAGAGTCTTGATCACGGAAACTTGCATGCGGGACCTCCGTTGGTGGATAAACAATCAGGAACTGACGATAGGGCATTTGTTTGTGCTCCCTGCCCCCGTAGCCACAGTAACCACGGATGCTTCCCTGATAGGGGGGGGGCTTTTTCAGGGGAGAACAGTCCAAGGAGAGTGGTCAAAAATAGAGTACAATCTGCACATCAATGTCCTGGAGCTGAGAGCAGTGTTCCTGGCATTGCAGCACTTTTACAACTCCTTACCTCTGGGAACAGTGGCAGTTCAGACGGACAATATGTCAGTAGTCTGGTACATAAACAAACAGGGAGGAACCAGGTCTTACCCCTTATGCAGAGAGGCCCTGAGAATCTGGCAATGGGCTGTGTCCACCAGATGCTTTCTAATAGCAACACACATCCCGGGAACATCCAACGTCATAGCGGACAGGTTGAGAAGAGCCATCCTGTTGTCTCACTAGTGGTCCCTCAAGACTCAAGTTGCAGAGAAGATCTTCCGCAGATGGGACCAGCCTTGCTGCGATCTTTTTGCTTCCCCCTTGAATGCCAAATGCAGAAGCTACTTTGCCCTACTTTCCCCTCCGTGGGGTGCCCCCAGGGACGCACTGGTACACGATTGGCCCCCGGGTCTCGTATATGCCTTCCCTCCTGTTCCATTGATTCCCAAATTTCTACAGAAAGCCAAAGGTCTTGGAAGGACGATCATCTTGATAGCACCATTTTGGCCTCGACAGATCTGGTTTCCCTTTCTTCAAGCTCATCAGATGGAGGAACCTTGGACTCTGGACCCAGTGCCAGACCTGCTGACCCACTCGTCAGGAGTTCCTCACCCATCTCTTCAGTCCCTAAAACTGACAGCTTGGCTGCTCCACTTCCCAACTTAGCCAGGTCGGACCTTTTATCCCCAGCAGTGCAACACATTTTAGTTTCTTCCCACAAAGCTTCCACAAGAAAACTGTATAGGAGCAAGTGGAAACGTTTTGCGTGTTGGGCCTCCGGACAAGGTATAGACCCTTTGGTGGCCCCTATTCACAAAATTTTAGAATTTCTCTCCACTCTTTCATCAAGGGGCCTCGACATCCACGATAAGAGTTCAACTAGCTGCCATATCAAATTTTCATGTGGGTGAAGGAGGAGCTACAGTTATGTCCCACAGACTTTGTAGAGCATTTATGAAGGGTACCTTTCATCTCAGGCCACCCATACGAAACCCGGTATTTCCCTGGAACTTGAATTTAATGCTGTCTCAACTCATGTTGGAACCCTTCGAGCCAGCTTTGATGTGTCCACTTAAGTATCTATCCTGGAAAACCCTGTTTCTGATGGCAATCACTTCAGCTCGCAGAATCTCGGAGCTACAGGCATTGTCGATTAGACCCCCGTGTATAGTCTTTCACCCAGACAGGGTCACCTTGCATACTAATCCATCCTTTCTGCCGAAAGTATGTTCAGTGTTTCATATTAATCAATCCATTGAGCTTCCCACTTTTTTTCAAGAACCATTCTAATAAATTGGAATACATGTTGCACAAATTGGACGCCCACAGACAGCTGAGATTTTATCTGGACAGAACCAAGGAATGTAGGAAATCAGATCAACTTTTTGTTTCCTATGCGGACAATAAGAAAGGACTGGCAGTAACAAAATGCACGTTATCTAAGTGGCTGTCAGACTGTATAGCAGTTTCTTCCATTCAAACCTAAAGCTCATTCTACCAGGGCTGTTTCCACTTCTCTGGCCCACGCCAATCATTTGCCTTTGGATATCATATGTGCGGCGGCTACTTGGGCCAAGCCTCATACATTTATTACTCACTAGAAAGTGGACAGGACCTCCAGGGACAGGGCTTCCTTTGCTTACACGGTTCTCAGGAATGTTCATCCGTGAGCCACCTAGGGTTGCAGTGCTAGGGACGCTACCCGTGCATAAGAACAAACTGCGAGATTGAACAATTTCACATAAAGAAGTTATGTTCTTACCATAACGTTCCATGTGAATTGTTCATCTCGCCTTTGTTCTTACATTCCCTCCCTCCGTCCCCCTCCTCATCCTGGAAGAACGAGTATGACTGGTGTCTGGTTACCTTCTTGGGGTTACCTGGCACTACCTGCTTCCTTTTAGGTGTGCTCATTACTGTATGCCTGTCTATATATAATTTGAGTATTACGATCTCGTGTGGGATGGAAGCGTAGGCAAGGGGGTCAGTTATGTTCTTGAAGTCTGGTTTCTTAGCAAACTAGATCTGCGGGATAGCAGCAGGGGATCATGGGATAGGGACTGTGCCTCGAGCTTCTCTTAGATGCAGAGCTTGTAATGTGGCCATCTCGGAGCCGAGGGTCAGCTCCGAACTCATGCGTAAGAACAAAGGTGAGATGAACAATTCACATGGAACGTTATAGTAAGAACATAACTTCTCTTTGTTCCTGCCTCTGTCAGAACTATGAGAGACCAGCCTACCATCAATGAACCTCCCCCACACTCCCCACCAGGACAGGCATTCCCATCCTCTCTTGCCTGTGCCATCAAATTTCCAAGCTGCTAATCAAACTCATGTCTCCTGAGCCGTAATTAGGGGTATCTCGATGCCACTAGTAAAGCTGTTTCTTGAATTTTTGAGTAACAGTTCATACTTTATTCTTCTGAAGATATGAATATGACATTTAAGAAAAAACATGTTTTATATCTAATATATTATACATGTTTTTGAGCTTGCTATTTTGACTAAAAGTTTTGTGTGCATGCATTTTGTAAACTAAATCTTACAGTGTTTTACTTTCTGTCACATTTCATTGGCCATGTAAGCCTCTCTCTTTTCCTTTTCAGTAATGTGCCTATTCAACATTCTCTGGGATCAGTTTTTGGCAATATATTTAGACATTGCTCCAGTTCTGTGGCTTAGAAAACCAAAGGCTTGACAATGATGCAGCAATCTGAGTTCATCTAGGAGCTTGGTTACCTGTAGGAGCTGGCCAGAGAGGATGGAAGTGGGCAGCCATAGTTGGCTTGCTCATCCTGGTGGGAAGGCGATGGCTGTAATGTACCACATGGGTGACACCTAGCAGGAGGCCTGGGTGTTTAACTAGTGCAGTTCTGAGCAGACCAAGCTCATACTATCATAGTGCATTCGCACTAAGTAGTGAAAGGGAAACTAATGTGCAGAGGCATGCTTCCCCTCAGGAGACGGCAATTGCAGGCTCAGAGGAGGCACTCTGGGGTGGGCAGGTGATTGCAGGGGGAAACAGTAGGCCACCCCCCCAGGATCAACAAGCTGGTCCACTCCTTAGCCTCCTGACTCTTGAACAATGGGCCAGTTGGGTGAAGGCAGAGGAGGATCAAGTAAGGTCCTGGAGAGAGCAAAAAGAAAATATTTCAAAATGTTGCTTTTAGATTTAAAGTTAGTAGAACAACTACCAGCTGCATCTTGAAATTTTAAGCATAAGTTCCACAATTCGTATATGTAAAAATATATAAATAAAAATAAAATACTATTTACATTTTTCTGTGCTGCATTTTTGTTGGCACAGCTGATGGTAGAAAATATATTGATTTTTATTTTATAACAAATCAATTCAGATATGTTTTTCATATTTATTTTATTAGGCACCCAAAACAATGATCACATGCCCAGACTTTTTGTAAATCAAATCAAAGGAACATTTCAAATTGTCATATTCTGTCAGTGATATAGGCCTACTGTTGGCTACAGTCAATAGAATGCTCTATACCTGACATTTTCTAGTAATGTTTTCTGAAAACATACATTTGGGTATTCAGTTATAAGCTATAATTAAGCTGTGTTTTAAGGTACAAATGTAATAGAATAACTGCATCTTGAATTTCTAAATGATAATTCAGTTTTCAATTGTTTTCTTTCCACATGAAATGCCCCAAAATGTCAGTTTTCAAAATTCAGCAGGTCAGGAGGTTCAAGACACGTGACACAAGACACATACCCACAAAAAGTGAAAGGTATACAAGGTAATCGGTAGCCATTTGCTCCAGACTGACCACCTCCAAAAATTGATGTAGGTCTACAACTACCTGCATGCCAGGACATGCACCTGAGGCATACCAGGGTAAATGAAACCAAAGCCTTAAGACTGAGGACTGCACATCTGACCTCAGGTCCAGAGAGCTTTAACAGCAATATCCAGTAATTGAAGCTAAAGTAGAGCCATGATGTTGACCCACAACCTGGATATTAGCGTTATTAGGGTGATCCTAAAGGAGAACTGATAAATTATTAGGGGAAGTAAATCACTTCCATAGCATTTATTTATTTGCTTACTTACTTTCTTACCCTTGTTAACTAGGTAATGGATCTGTTCAAGGACCCTGTTCAGTAACAACCCAATTAGGCAAATTCAAGGAATAAAGCATACATCACAGTATAGGCATTATTGCAATAATACTATAAAGAGCAGAATATAAGAATTATTAATCAATGTCAGGGTCTGAACATTGTTAAAAATATAAAGAAGACAAAAACCAATACATTGTAAGCACTACTAATAAACAGTAATAAAACAATATGCAGCAGTTTTCTGTTGTTATGTATATATAATACATTAACATTATCAGTACAACAGTTACTTCCATGTGGTTATTAACGTCTATGAAGTCTAAAGTGGAAACCATATAGTAATGGGAATTCCAATAGTTTGGAGTACTATACACTGCACATGGTCATATACATATTTATATAGTTAAGATATATTGAAAATAGTTGATATGTTATTTGGAGGTTAACTATTTTAATATGCTTAGGCCTGAGCAGAATAAACTGCAACTGATCTGTATTTTTAAATTACAAATGTTTATATTTAGCAGTATACACAGAAGAAGGACTAAATGGAGTAGTATATATTGAAATTTAGGTTGAACCATACATACTAAATTATATAAAGCAAGTAAAGCAAACTATTAACATTACACTTACATTACACTAGTTTATATTTAGAATATTTATGCTGAAGCCTATAGTAGGAGTAATGTAGTTTTAGCTTGTATTCACCAATGGACTTGCTCTGTTTCATGTTGAGGGCTGGTGAGGAGATTGAGACATCCCAGTCCAGTGTCATACTGCTGTCTAAGGCATTTACTCTTTAAGCCCTAACACCTGTTACCCCTCACACATGACTGTATCTTTGCTGGTGAGCAGAAGTGCAATGGGGATATGTGGCATATTGTCCTGCCTCCACTATAAATCAGCCAGTGTCTCTCACTTAGGGCAACACTCCCATATTGCATACCCAGCCTCCACCAGGAATCTAATACAAGGTGTGTCCAAGCATGCATACACCTCCCCAGGACATGCACATCCATATCCATCCTTCCCCCGCTGCGACCACTAATCGAACCTAGGTCACCTGGGCCATATTAGGACTTTTTCTCTCTATGTCATGGCATGGCATAGCTAAGCATGTATAAATATATGCTAATGTTAGGTTAATATGGTCTGCAGTGATCTAGTATCCCTGTAACATTTACATTCACTTTCTATATAGTTTTTTTCTAGGAGACCACTCTTTATTTGTCCACAAGTTGACCAAAAACGTTAGACTTGATAAAACAAGGGAGCTCACTCTCCCATCTTTTTCTGGGTTACCAGCACATCACTTACACATGCAATTCAAGAAACTTATGCCCGTTTGTCAACAGATAGGATAGCTTCCTATCCTGGGGAACAGCAAAATTTCCATAACAACATCTATAAGCAACTTAGCATAGTACAAACAAATAGTCCCACTTTAATATGTGAAATCAGAAATCTGTCTACAAGGATTTACAAGTACCAAGAAAGAGCAATCTAATAAAATCTTGTTCAAGTACAACTTGATGTCCCCCTCCTTTGACCATTTAATTTTCTGTTATTCTCCAAGTGCTTCTTTGTGACCTTCTGCTGGAGATGGGAGGCTATGATTCAGTGTTGTCAAAGAAGGAGTCATCTTGAAACATTCAGGTCAGTGCATGCCACTCAGGCTGAAAGAGAGTGCATTGATGATGTGTGTACCTAAGCGATAAGAGTAGAACCAATCAAGGTAATAAAGTAATTAGTGATCAAGTACTCCATACTCTTGCACCCAGTCTCACTCCTTATATGGACTTACCTTATAGTGTTTCATCTGGACATTATTCAGTTTAGTTTTATTTTTTAACAACTGCATTTCCTCCTTGCTTCTGCATTGCATTAGTTGGGGTTAACTTTAGCCATTATTGGCTACATACAGTTAAAGTTATTGTATTCTTATTCCATCTTCTGAGTTTTGTGTGCTTGCACTCTTTGCCTGCATTTTATGGTTCTGTTTTGAAGCTTGTATGGTATACTATTTGTTCACAATGTATGATTGTGCTTTTTTTATATCCAATAATGGTCAGCAATAATGTACTAGTTTTCCCCTTATTCTCATCACCCTATCATGCAATCTTAAATATCTTAAAAACTTCATCTCCTGAGCTTTTGTTTTTTCTGGGTTCTTGCTGTCATTTGCATTGTTACTCTCCATTTAGGACATTCTCAATGGATATTAGTAGTCTGGCTGTCCCATTCCTGTTGATACATCAGTTCATGCCTGGACACCTGAGTAGAAACCTTGTGATATCCTAATTCTTCTGTCCTGGCATAATGTTCTTGCTGAGTTCTGTATCTGTGTCAAACTTTTTTTGACATCACTCCCATTGGCTGGCCTTGCCACATCCCTGCTTGTCATTGATCCCCTCTGCCCTGCTGCCATTGGATATTGCCTTTGTTATACCATTACTAGTGACCCGTCAGTCTTCAGAGTGGTTCACATACATCGTGGAGATCATAAACCATTCATGTGGCCCCTGTGACAATGTGAGGTATTGCCAGCTATGCCAGAAGAAGCAGAGCAGTGGATGTGTAACATATGCCAGCACAGCTAGCTGAAATTTTGTAAAGAATTATATGTCACTTGTATATCAAACTGATTTGTATGGATGCTTTTGTTGAAAATGTATTTGTAAAGTTGCTTGTGTTAAAAATGTATTGACATTGTGTCCTGCTGGACAGAGAAAGAAATGTGCATGTATTTTTGTAACTGTTTAAATGTATATATTGTAATATAGGATACTGGAAGAAAAGAGGTTAATCTCAATCCACCTGGCTTTGAAAAATAGTAAGAAATTAAATTACTTAATTTAGGCCATAAATATTGTATCTTACGGTTCTCAGTGCAGCCAGAGACAAAACGTCTGTACTAGGAAGCTTCCTGCATTGTCATTAGAGTGAACTAATTGATACCCTGGAAGGGTAGAGATTTTAAATTGTTTTATGACTTCTAGGAGCTGCAGCAGATCTTAGCAAGGCTCTGTGTGTGTGTATTATTGATACATAGGTGCTAAATCATGGAGGTTTCTAGCAGTGGGGGTTGCATGGGAACCAGAAGTCAGATGATCAGATGTATGTGATGTCATTCTGTAATCCATCACTAAAAACAATATTTAATACTATGTGAGAATGAAGTCTCAGAGCACTCTGTTTTTGTAACCTCACAAAGAAGGATTTCTCACCTACTTCATCTTGCCTTGCTCTAGTAAGTAACCAGGGAATAATAATTATTTAGGACAGTCAGGAAAATATAGTGAGTTTAGTTAAGTATTTCTTTTCTGCAACTGTGTGAACTTGTCCACCTGTGTTATTTTTAATATTTCCTGTGATTGAAGCTCTGATGATTATAAACAGATATTTAGTATTTTCATATTCCTTTATTATTTATTATTAAATATATTTAAACGTTTGTTTGTGGCTGGTCTTTTAGAGAATATTTTAAACTTTGAGAGGACTTGTATCTATTTGGTGACACTGTGGCCACTCCTGGAAGCCTTACTATGTTGGTCAAACTACCATTTGTATTAATGTTAATTTTACATATTGGAGAGAAGTGGGGTGGATATTAATTGAACTTCTGTAGCATGTAGGAAGTTGTCACTAAAGATGTCTCTTCTAAGCAGCAACAAGGTAAACATTCAGAGTTTCATTCACAACACTTTTATTTATTTATTTTTTGTTAGTTTTGTTTCTTCAGGGAAAGCGGGCAAAGATGTCAGCAGAGAATTATGCAAAGCTGACAAAGAACCAGTTGGCCAAGGTGTGCAAAGCCAAAGGACTGGTGAATGCCAATCTGACTAAAGAGAAAATGAGTTCAACCTTATTCGCACCTCAGACCAGCAACCAGAAGGATAATCAGTCTGGTAATTGGAATTTGCAGCACTCAGAAACAGGACAGTTCACCTTTTCCTCAGTGGACTTAAAAATCTATCTGGAGTTAAAGAAACTTGAACTGTCAGCCAAATGTTTGCAATTCGAATCAGCAGAGAGACTGTGGTGTTTGGAGGTTGAAGTAGAATCAGCAAAGAGACTGCAGCATTTAAACGCTGAAAAAAATGACACACACCATCAACATGAGAAGGAGATGCTGACTCTTTGCCAGGGTCATAGAGGTAATGGGGAAGGGAATAACTGAACCCCAGAAGCAATAAAGGTCAGTAAATCATTTCCACAGTTTACAGAGGGTAATAATTTTGATAGTTTATTCATATATTTGAAAGAGTATGTAAACAGTATAATGTTGACCAAAGGCTCTGGGGATAGTTCCTGACCCCCTTACTCCATGAGTTGCACCCGTGCACTGGCTCAGCACTCAAGGAGCCTCAATCCTCACCAATAACACCAGTGATGGGCATCCACATTGGGAAGGATAACAAATACACACACAGTAAAGTACAATTTCCCTTAAGAGCACACAGAGATCACAGTCAGTCTGGGGCGGGTTTCTCCCTTTCTCTCCAGATCCCCAATAAGACTCCCCACTGGCACAGCTATAGAGCGGGGTCCTTAGCCGAGGTCCCAAGCTAAGTCCTCCTAGCACTCTCTCTGTCCAAACAGTGCTTCGTGTCCCTGCCAAATAGCTGACACACACACACACACACACACACACACACACACACACACACACACACACACACACACATGTTGAGATATGATTTATATACAACCACGCAGACTCTCCTGGGGAAGGCTGGCACAGGTTCACTAGCTGAGCCCCTTCTGTCCAGGCTATAAGGTAGTAATCACTGCCATCAGTACCCTTACTTATCAGCTACTAAAAAGGCCCTTACCAAAGGGTGTCCAGTTATTACTGTGCAATATTATTATCCAAATGGTAAGTGTGATTGAGCAGCAAGGCTTATTTGGAGTGGTACAGTATCACTATATACATGCAATGTACTCTAGAGCTTAAATTATCTCTACACAAAACAGCCACAGTTGAAAAGTTTAACAAATATTTAATAATAAATAATAAAAACACAAGACCATACTTTTTACTATACAGTGCTAGTCAAGAGTTCAGTCACAGGAAAATGCTCAAAATAATACTGTAGAATAGTTATGACATCAATACAGAAAACAACTAGTCTATTTCCTATGTCCTAGCTATTTCGAAGAGATACACTGAAGTCTAAGATCCTACTTACATACAGAGCACAGGAAGAGTGCTTGTGAATTGGATGTTCTCAATACGAAACCAAAAAGCTTTCTCTCTGTCTCTGAGAAAATCCTTTAAATTGATAATACATCCTGCTAACTCATTTTAGATTACATTATTCATACAATTCTCTGGTTTCCCAGGCTAATAGAAACTCTACATTAACATTTCTTAGTAAGCTTGCACCTAGTCAGGAAACTACAGCAATTAAAGCATTATATATGTAAAATCTAGCAATTAACACTAGTCTCAAAACAATAGGAAGAATTCCTTCATCCAGACATCTCAGCTCTGAGTTTTGAGATCAAACAATTATACAATGCTTGATTTATCAGCTTTCCTCCAGCGGAGTGCAATGTGGTTACATTTTTGCAGTTCAACATCCAATACAGTCTTTTCACATTTAAGAGAAAAGCCTGTGGCTTATATTAATATTTGCAAATTACAGAATTATCTACAAAATTCTATCTAGCTAGGCTGGCAGCCTTCACATATCTTCACATACCCCCCCCCCCCCTCCAAGAACTCAAGCTAGTTTTTCAAGTGACCCTTGAGAAATGTTGCTTGAGAGGGTTAGGTCTATCTGAGTACACCTTATCCCATTCTGTCTTGAGAGCCCATCTGCATTGACATTGCTACTCCCACTGCGGTGCTGCACTGACATATTTGCTTGCAACCCTAGGCTCCATCTTAGCAACTTGGCATTTTGTTGTCTGGCTCTGTTTAACCGTTTTAGGGGATTGTGATCTTTCACTACAGTGAATTTTCTTCCATACAGATAAGGCTGAAGTTTCTGCAGTGCCCACACTATGGCTAGACATTGCTTTTCTACAGCTGTATAGCATTACTTCCTGGGTTGGAGTCTACAACTGAGATAAACACTCCCTCTGAAGAAATCTGGATAAGTACAGCCCACACCCCATAGTTTGAAGCATCCACCTGCACAACAACTTCTTTGCTGTAATCTGGACTGGCTAACACAGTGGATCCTTCCAAAGCTTCTTTAAGCTTCTGGAAAGCCTGGTCACATGCTGTGGTCCACACTACCTTATCTGGCCTGTTCTTCCTTGTCAGGTCTGTGAGGGGAGCAGATATGGTCCTATAACTGGGGGTGAACTTTCTGTAGTACCCTGCTGTCCCTAAGAATACCCTCACGTCCTTTTTGGTAACAGGTGCTGGCCATGCCTGAATGGCTTCTACATTGGCAAGTTCTGGCCTGATCTTACCACTCTCCACTCTGTGTTCCATTAAGGAGACCTCTGCCATACCCACCTGACATTTGCTGGGCTTAATGGTCAACCCTGCCCTCTGTAGTCTGCCCAGCACCTCCCTGACATGTTGAAGGTGCTCTTGCCAGGAATAGCTGTAGATTGCAATATCATCTAGGTAAACAAGGTCAAACCCACCTGCTCCTGCTAGGATATGATCTGCCAGTCTCTGGAAAGTTGCTGGGCATTTTTCATCCCAAAGGGCATCTTTGTGAACTTATACAAGCCAAAAGGAGTCACACAGGCTGACTTCTCTCTAGCACTGGAAGTCAAGGGCACCTGCCAGTAACCCTTGGTAAGATCAATGGCTATAAGATACTTAGGCCCACCCAGCTTCCCTAGGGTGTCATCTGTCCTAGGCATGGGGTAAGCATCTGACTCTGTGTGACTATTTCATTTCCTGTAGTCCACACAGAACCTGGTGCTGCCATCCATCTTTGGCATCAGCACCACTGGGGAGGCCCAGGGACTGTTAGACTCTTGAATTAGCTCTAGTTCCAACATCTCCTGTATCTCCACCCTCAGAGTCTGTTTGACTCTCTTAGGCACCCTATAAAGGGCCTGCCTAATAGGCCTTTGGAGTCCTGTATGGGTGCACCCTGGCTTCCCAGTGAACACGTCCCCAAACTCCTGTAACACTGCTTGGATTTCTCAAACCTGGGTAGGAGATAGCTGCTGGGACATTGCTACCTCTTCCACTGAGGTTTCAGTCCGAGCCTCAATAAGGAGATCAGTCACCAGATCTCCGTCAGATCCCTCCTGCACTCCACTGCAAATACTCAGCACAAGGGCCTCCCTATCATGGTAAGGTTTCATCATGTTAACATGGTACAATTTGTGCCCCTGCCTCCTGCCTAGCAGTGCCACCATGTAGTCAACATCATGTACCTTTCTTACCACCTTGTAGGGTCCCTCCCAAGCTGCCTGCAGCTTGTTGTGTCTGACAGGAATGAGAACCATTACCTGCTGCCCTACAGCATACTCTCTAGCTCGAGCATTCCTGTCATACCATACCTTTTTCTGTTGTTGGGTTTCTGCCAGGTTCTCCTGGGCTAAACCCATGAGTTCCCTGAGCCTTGTCCCGTGGTTTAGGACATATGCCACAACAGCTCCTTGTGAGATTCACACTCACCCTCCCACTCATCACAAATTAAATCTAGAGGTCCCCTCACCCTATGCCCATACAGCAACTCAAAGGGTGAAAAACCTGTGGCTTCCTGGGGAACCTCTCTGCAGCATACAACAGATGGGGCAAATATTTGTCCCACTCTCTTAAACTGGTCTGCAAATGCCTGTAGCATGGACTTGATTGTAAAGTTTAACCTCTCAACAAGACCATTAGTCTTGGGATGGTAGAGGGTGGTCTTCAGGTGCTTCACCCCGCAGTACTTCCACAGACAAGCCAGCAGGTCTGACATGAAATTGGCACCCCTGTCAGTCAGTATTTCTTTTGGGAAACCTATCCTGCTGAAAATCCTCTAACAAAGCATTTGCCACCTTTTCTGCCTCAGTGGAGGACAAAGTCACTGTCTCAAGGTATCTTGTAGCATAATTCCTTTATCCAGACATCTCGGCTCCAAGTTTTGAGATCAAACAATTATACAATGTTTGACTTATCAGTTTTCCTCCAGCAGAGTGCAATGTGGTTACATTTTTTTCATTTCAACATCCAATGCAGTCTTTTCACATTTAAGAGAACAAGCCTATGGTTTATATTAATATTTACAAATGACAGAATTATCTACAAAATTCCATCTAGCTATGCTGGCAGCCTTCACATATCTTCACACCATGATAAAGCTGTAACTGCTGTTTCTAAATTGTCTGATATTGATTGTTTAAATTATGATAAAGTAAAGAACTGTTTACTTGAATATTTTAAGTTAATAACTGCATCTTACAGAAAAATGTTTCATGAGCACAAACGCAAGGCAGATGAAAGTGTGTGTGATTATATTGTTGAGTTAAGCACTTATTTTAATTGGTGGCTGAGTGGGTGTCAGGTCACCACTTTTGAAGGACTGCCAGACCTTTTGGTGAGGAAACAAGACCTTAGCACTTTGCCTGAGGACATAAGAATCTTGTTGGCACACCGAGAATGTAACTCTACAAGCGAGCTGGGGAAAAAAGGAGATCTGTACTTAGCAAGCCAGGCATCACTGCACAGGAAAGGGATACCCAGTGCTTTACAAGGCTATAAGGGAACCCTTGGTGGGCAGCCTAAACTACTCCAACAGAGCCCTGCAGTAACAGGGGAAGCCACTAGTTCAGGTACATGGCCAGGATCAAGGGTTAAATGTTTTAAAAGTAACAAGTGGGGCCATATATCATATAGAAGTTCATGGAAGAACAAAAGGTGGGGGTGCCAGCAAGTGGAAATAACAGTATGCCAGCGGTAAGTTGTCTGGAGACAACAGGAGTATCAAACTATCACCAGAGGTTATATCCTATCTCAGTGGATAGAAAACAGGCCACTGCTAAGACAGACACAGCCAGTGACATATCCATTGTGAAACCTGCAGTTGTTAAAGAGGAGCAGTACTTGCTTGGGCAGTCCAGTCCAGTCAGAGCTTTAGGAGGGACCCCATTCCAAATGCCTTTGGTCAGGATTTACCTTGACTGGGAGGATGGAAAAGAAAACAAGCAAGTAGGTGTGTTTGAATATATCCCTGCAGATGTCTTGATAGGGAATAAGTTTGATAATGTAGTATCTTGTGCGCATGCAGTTACACACAGTCAGGCTTGGAAACAGGCATGTGGGTCTGGTAGCTTGTGGGAGACCCAGACAGATCTCACACCTGAAGACCGGGCTAGTGAGGTGACTATTTCAGTGAGGGAGCTACCCTGAAGCAGTAAGCCTGAATGGGAGCCACAGCTGCTGGTAAGTACTGATGTTCCCTTGGACAGAGTGACTGCAAGGGCAGAGGTGAGTGGCAGTATCCAGGCTGACAGTGAGGCACTGATGTCAGAGGATACCAGAATTCCTGTGGAAGGGGAGCTAGGAAGAGTTACAAAGATAAAGTTGAGACAGGCTTAGCTCTTGGACCCTACATTGAGAGGCTTGAGGGAAGTAGCTAAAGAGGTGCATGATTCTCAAGGAAAAGGGGAGTCTGTATACTGGAACAAAGGGTTACTGCATAGAGAGTGGACCCCTGAGAGAGGGCTAGAGGGTGAGGTAATACAGCAGTTGGTAGTGCCTAGAGCCTACCATCTAGCACTTCTAGCCATAGCTCATGACATTCTTTTTGCAGGTCATATGGGCATAAAGTGTACCGTGAGATGTATTACACAGAACTTTTACTGGCCTGGGATTGCAAGGGATGTAACAGGTTACTGCTGGACCTGTGATCAGTGCCAAAAAAGGAGGCAAGGCAGGAGACAAGGTCAAGGCTCTTTTGATGCCTTTGCATGTGACTGAATAGCTGTTTCAGAGGGTAGCTATGGATATTGTGGGGCCTCTGGGTACCCCAAGTTCCACAGAGAAGACGTATATCCTGATGGTAGTAGATTATTCATCTAGATACCCTGAGGCAGTGGCTCTATCCTCCATTGAGGCAGAGAAAATGGCAAATGCTGTGTTAGAGATTTTCAGCAGGGTAGGTTTCCCAAGAGAAATATTGACTGACAGACATGCCAATTTCATGTCAGACCTGCTGGTTTTTCTTGGAAGCACTGTGGGGTGAAGCACCTAAAAACTACCCCCTACCATCCCCAGACTGGTGGTATTATGGAGAGGTTAATCTCTACACTAAAGAACATGCTACGGGCATTTTCAGACCAGTTTAGGAGAGACTGGGAAAAATATTTTCACCATATGCTGTTTGCATAAGGAGAGGTACCCCAAGTATCCACGGATTTTTCACCCTTTGAGTTGCTGTATTGGCATAGGGTGAGGGGACCCTTAGATTTGATTTGTGATGTGTGGGAGGGTGAGTGTAAATCCCACAAGGAGTCTATTGTGGCATATGTCCTAAACCTCAGGACAAGCCTTATGGAGCTCATGGGATTGGCCCAGGAGAACCTGGTAGGAGCCCAACAGCAGAAAAAGGTCTGGTATGACAGGAATGCTTGAGCCAGAGAAAATGCTGTAGGACAGCAAGTTATGCTTCTCATTCCTGATAGACACAATAAGCTGCAGGTAGCTTGGGAGGGTCCCTTCAAAGTGGTAAGGAAGGTCAGTGATGTTAACTACATGGTAGAACTGCTAGGCAGGAGGCAGGGGCACAAATTGTACCATGTTAACATGATGAAGCCTTACCATGATAGGGAGACCCTAGAGCTGAGTATTTGTAGGAGGAGTCTGAGGAGGATCTATGCCTACAGTGAGCCAGCCAGCAAAATGACAAGTTACAATGGTGGAGCCTAGGGTTGCAGGCATATATGACAGTGCAGCACTGTAGTGGGGTCAACAACGCCATGGCAGATGATCTCAAGACAGGTATGGGTTAATGTATTCCTAGATAGGCTAATTCCTCTCAAGCAACATTTCTCAAGTGTCACTTGAAAAGCTAGCTTGAGTTTTCAAAGGTGGGAGAGATGTGACAATGTGAGGTATTGCCAGCTATGGCAGGAGAAGTAGGGCAGTGGATGTATAACATATGCCAGCACAACTAGCTGGAATTCTGTAAAGAATTATATGTTATTATATATCAAACTGATTTGTAGAGATGCTTGTGTTGAAAATGTATTTGTAACATTGCTTTTGTTAAAACATGTATTAACATACAAAAAAGAGATAACGCATGGAAGCTCTGGACTAAGACCAAACTACCCACTCTCTACCACACATATAAGGAACTATGCAACCTCACCGAAAAACAACTCATCATTGACAAAAAAAAATTACTATAAACCCCAAATAACAGAAACCCCCAAAAAATTATTGAATACTATCAAATAAATCCTATATCCAAGAAACCACTCCACTCCTAATCCCTGCTGTAATAATACTCTACAAGAGAATGCTTCCATCTTCAACTCTTACTTTATCGATACAATTAGTAAACTCACACAGATCTCAAACTTCACTAAATCCTTAAAGTCTTCCATCCCTCCTAAACTCAGTAACTCCTTCTCACTATAGCCAATTTCTACAAACTACATTAAAAATATTCTCCTTAAACTGATACCCTGTTCTACATCAGTAGATAACCTACCTCCACTCTACCTTAACGTTGCTGCCAATTCTATAGCCTATCCCATTTCTATCCTCATAAACCACACAATTAGTGAATCCATTGTCCCCTCTCTGTGGAAAATTTTCTCTACAATATCCCTCCACAAAGGTAGAAACAGTACTGAACTTTCTATTGATCTATAACAATACTATCCTCTCTGTCAAGGATACTAGAAAAGTGCATACATAAAAAAATCTTAAGACTATCTCACCCTAGAAAATATACTTTCACCTACACAACATGGTGTCCATCCTCACCACAGCACCAGAACAGCTCTTATCTCCTTCACACACACTCTCACCCTGGCTAGAGATAGTAACAAGCTGGTCTCCTATCTCTTTCTAGACCTTTACAAAGCTTTTGATACTGTCTCTCACAATATTCTTCTGTCCAAGCCCACTAACCTTAATCTCTCCACTGCCACTGCTTCCTAGTTCCAAAGCTACCTATCCAACAAACAATACGTTGTCAAGTGTCTCTCCTCTCTGTCACCCTTCCTCCCCATTAAGATGGAAGTTCCTCAAGGATCAATACTTGACCCTTTACTTTTTAACATCTTTATAAATCACTTTTATGTCTCCTGTCCACAATCATCTCTTATACAGTATGCCAATGACTGTAAAGTCATCACTACTTCTGATACACTCCCTGACCTTCATACCCTTACTCAAAAGTCTTTCAACCTCATTGAAAATTGTCTCTCCAATAATCAACTCATATACTTAACCCTAAAAAGACTAAACATCTACTTTTCTTCTCTAAATCGCTGTTCCACCAGAAGGCCACATTTACCATAACACCCCTTAACAACACAACAACATAACCATTAAAGTTGAAACCCACACTAAATTTCTCAGTGCCATCATAGATGACCAACTTAAATTTGACTTGCGTGTGTTCCAGTGCATCAAGAAAACCCATCAAAAAGTAGGCTTACTATATAGAAATAAAAAGTTCTTATCAAATGAATCTAGACTGACACTTGCCCACACTTATATCCTCCCTAATGTCTTCTACAGTTCACAAATCTTAACTAACTTACAATCCAATATCTTCTCTAAATTAAAAAACATGTATAACAAAGTAGCCAGATTTGCTTCTAACCAGCCACCTAAATCTCATCGTCTTGCTCTTAAAGACACTAAACTGGCTAGAATTCTTTTATCATCTTCTACTTTCTCAACTTGCTATCATCTATTCCATACTGTATAAACTCTTCTCCTGCCCTGACATCTTATCTTTAGTCTACCTCTACACACCATCCAGAAACCTTAGGAGGTCCGATCAATATCAGATAGAAATTTATAAACCCAAAAGATCTTGTGGATAAACTGTATAGCTACTTACCTGCTCTATCATGGAACAAGCTCCCCTTGTCTCTAAGACAAATAAAGCAGACTCAAGAATTCAAGAAAGCTCTAAAACATCACCTAAACACTACCTTGACTTGTCACTGTAAAACTCCTCCTTGAATCTCTATTCCCTCCACCCTACCCTATCATGCCCTCTTTCCTATTTTTCCTTCTATATACTTTCTCAGTTACTTCCTCATCTTCTCCCATTTAGATCAACTTACACCTTATTTCTGCTCATCTGTCCTCTGTACCTAACCTTCCCTTTCAAGTAATTCTTCCATTCTTTACTGACCATTCACTATTTACTTACTCCTTTTATCCTTAGAACTTACTCACTTCTCTTAACCTCCTGCCTTAACTGCAGTCTCCCTCTTTGCTATCTCTTTTTTACTTATAGGCTTGCTTCCCTGCACTCTTTTGAAGCAATGCATCTTACTCTTTTATAAATTTCCTATACTTTGATCATATTACATAGTTAGTATTCTGCTCTGTGGTCAAATGTTAACTCTGTAAATAGACATGTGTCATAATGTTTTTTGCCTGTAATGTTGAATTTTAAAAATTTGTATTTACTAAACTTGTATTTTTCTGTGGAGCTTTTCTCCCTGGGCCTCCACTAAAAAAGGGCTTTAGCTCAGTCAGGCTTTCCCTGTCAACACATGTCAGATAAATCCATCAATCCATCTTCAACCCTTTTCCCATTTTTGCACATGGGGTTGGGGTGTCACTTCAGCAGTGACAGTCATCTCGAGCTGAGGTTTTACACCACTGGGTGGCTAGCCCTGACATGGAAATGTCAAATAAATAATAAATAAAAATAAATAAACAGTGTGTCCTGCTGGACAGAGAAAGAAATGTACATGTACTTTTGTAACTGTTTAAATGTATATATTGTAACAGAGGATATCGGAAGAGAAGTGGTTAATCTCAATCCACCTCACTTTGAAAAATACTATGAATTTAAATTATTTAATTTACGCCATAAAGATTGTATATTACAGTTCTCAATGCAGCCAGAGACAAAAAAATCTGTACTAGGAAGCTTCTTGCATTGTCATTGGGGTGAACTAATTTCTACTCTGGAAGGGTGGAGGTTTGAAATTGTTTTATGACTTCCAGGAACTGCAGTGGATCTTAAGTGTGTGTGTGTGTGTGTGTGTGTGTGTGTGTGTGTGTGTGTGTGTGTGTGTGTGTGTGTGTGTGTATTATTGACACATAGGTGATAAATCTGGGAGTTTCTAGTAATGGGGAGTTGCATGGGAACCATAAGTCAGATGACTAGATGTACGTGATGTAAATCTGTGATCCGTCACTAAAAATAATGTTTAATACTAGGTGAGACTGAAGTCTCATGGCACTCTGTTTTTGTAACCTGACAAAGAAGGATCTCTCACCTGCATCATCTTGCCTTGCTCAGGTCAGTAACCAGAGAATAATAACTCTTTAGAATGGTCAGGAAAATATAGTGAGATTAGTTAAGTATTGTTTTTCTGTAACTGTGTGAA